>NW_028277911.1:0-300000 GCF_059751315.1 Micrasema longulum
TGTCTTGGATTAATCGACGCCGTGGTGGACATATAACCGACATTATTTTTAAAACATCAAATATTATTTAACGTGACATAAAAATAACATTTATTTTATTACTTAAGTTCAAAGTTCATTAATTTAATAACTCTTATTAAATGACCCTTTAGTTATCTTCTCTGTTGTGTCAATGTTTCCGCGTGTACAATAAGATTTTAGAGAAATCAACAAATTAAAAAAATATTGAGTAGAATAGTGGTTAAAAAAATTAAAAAATGATCAGTCTGACGTTACACGTCCAGTTCAGGTCCAGGGAAAATAAAATGTTACATTAAAAGCACTTCCTACACATACTTATTAATCGTCTTTAAATATTATTTATAAGCTGCGATCTAACATGTTCAGTTCTTGATACAACAGATAAAATGAAATATCTTGGTGTATACATAGACCAAAACTTAAAATGAAAATATCATATGAGTGAAATAGTTAAACATATCAGAAAATAAATATACATATTTATTAGATTAAGGAATATTGTAAGAATCAACAATTTAAAAATAGCTTATTACTTAGTTGTACAATCTTTGCTACAATATGGTATTGTAGGATCGGGTGGTGCATATGCCAATATTTCAAACCCTCTTAAAAGAGTACAAAGATTAATTATTGAAGTAATTTTAAAGAAACCCTAAACATTCAATACGGAAAGTCTGTAAAATAAATTCCACACAAGTCATAGTCAAAATAGCTTTGTCTTCAAAAGGTGTTAAAAATTATAATAACCTCCCCAATGAACTAAAAACAATTAAAAATAATATATCAACAAATAAATTTAAAGTAAATTTAAAGAATATTTTTGAACACGTGTAAAAACTGCATTAAATGTCAACTAGTATGAATGTATTGTTTTTTTTTCCAAGTAGCTCTTCAGATACCTTTATGCAAAAAATCACGTCATTTAGTCGCTCCGTTGCGATGTGCAGGAAACACAAATAAACAGATAAACACGCTGTCGCATTTATACAATTAAAATGGATTTATTCTCCCTGGACTGGTATCGGCCATAAAATTAACTACGCCTTACCTTACAGGTGAAAAAAAGTTAACCCGATTTCAGTGCCCTGTGCTTTAAGACGTTTGGATAGAGAAATTATGATAGTGAAAAATAATTAATTACGATAGTTATTTATTTTAAAAATACAATGTAGAAATTATTTTGATTGCTGATAATGTTCGGCTTCAAACCAATAAATTGATTTTCAATCAATGTATTTATGTTTTATATATTTAACTCAATTTATTGATTTGAAGTCGAACACTATCAACAATCATAAAAATAAGTGCATTAGAACATCAAAAGAAATCACTATCTTTATGAATATTTTATTATTCACATTCCTTTACTCGTTTTATTCTTTTACAAAATCATTTAATTATTGCGTGATGGTAGAAGTATCGCTTCATCAAAATATTTCATCTTAATAATTTATATGAAGGCTTAATAACAGCCTCCAATTTTGTTCCTCAGGGCAATGAAAAATAATATATCAACGCGTGGAGGCAAAATGTAACTTCATTTGTTTATTTTTTAATTAAAATACGATTGTATAATCCAACAACTTATAAATTGACCCAGAGGGACGTGGTTGATAATTCATAAGTACAAGTTTAATCAAAAGCAAGATGTTTATGATCAAAATAATGATTTTCTATTAAGAGGCTTTATTCAAAATGAAAAAGATTTTTTTTAAATTATTATTATTTTAATGGAGCGCGCTATGATTTACCCAAATATTTCAATTTTCAACGATATTACGAACCAATATTTTAATACAAAATTTTAAATAAGTTTTTTTAAACGAAAAACGGGTATTTGTCCAAACAAATTGCTTTAGAAACAGTTTGTTATTAGGTGTAAAGACTACAGAAATAATATAAAATTAAAAAGGTTTTTTTTTCCGGCCGAATAAAAAATACAATTTAGTCAATTATCCTGAACGAGCATGTTTGTCTCGATGGCTACCCTTATCCTAAAAAAGGAAATCGAGTTAGAACAAGTCCGTCTGGTAGAGATTTGGTTGTCGCATTTGCATACCATCCTTGATTTCCGGGTCGATTCTTGAGAAGGTGAACATAGATTGAGAGAATTTTATTTAAAAAGGGATTTTTTTCTGCATTTTTTTGGAATGGCACCTGAAGCGTAAGATTGATCATCTTACCTATATTTAACAGATCATCAATATACATTCTGTTTGGAGTACCAATGTACTCCATTTACATTACAAGGTGTGAATAGGGACATAATAATAATGACGATAAAAATATAAAAAATTGATACAAAAGTTTGTACTTGTTTCATACTACTTTTTTTTTTTTAAATTTTGCAAATTGAAAAAGTCTATTTGAATATATTTTCTTAATGGAAGTGGAAAAAAACTTAATAAAAGATATTTTGATAATTATAATTAAAATCCAGTTCCACAAAAAATGTCAAGAAATTCAAATTATCAAAACAAATTCTTTTCTAGTATAAAAAAACACAAATATTTGGTACCATCCAATATTTTTCTTCAATGATTTGGACCCATTTAATGCTATTGATGTACGGTTGTGAGACATGGTGCCTTACCGAAAGAGATAAAAAGATTAGAGGCCTTCGATATGTGGTGCTACAGAAAAATATTAGGAATTTGCTGGAGAGACCGCATCACTAATGACGAGGTTCTCAACAGAATCGAAGGAGGTAGGCACCTAATCAAAACCATCCCAGAGAGGCGAGCCCAATAGATCGGCCACATTATGCGTCATGAGGGTCTCCTGCACGACATCATAGAGGGAATGGCTGAGGGGACAAATTATAGAGGGCGCCCCCGGCAGGAATATTTGGAGCAAGTGTGCGAAGATTTCAACTACGCCTCATATGTCAAGCTGAAGAGAGCTGCAGATAATACAGACCAATGGAGGACGAGATGTAGGACTTTGCTGCAAACCAATCCCCAGGATTGAGACTGCGAAGAAGATTTGGACTAACTCAAACATTGCTAACGAAACTATGTCGTAAATAAAACAAAATAATTCTAAGAAATCTTTACTTTTAAGGTTTTGGGATACCAAATTTATCGATCATAAATAAATATTTTTTTAAAATCATTCGTTTGCTAAAAAAATGTCAAAAGGCTCTCCTGGAAAATTTATTTTCATGAGTTATGACTCTATTTTATCGGATACTCGTATATACATACATACATATTTCCTTAATAAAAATATATTCTTATTAATCATCGCGTGCTTTGTTTACATACAAAAGTGTTGTTTTGATATAAATCTAATGGCTTTATTAAAATTTCAAAATATGAGTGAATAATGTTCTCAATTTGCAGGTGTCAGAAAACACAAAAGTGTTATTTATTAAACAACATACTACAGTACCTGGCAGTTAACAAAGTACATCGGTCATAAAAAAGAGAATGGTGGCTTTGCAGAGCATCGTCTCTGTCGCACGAGTCCGTTATCTGTAACATGGATGAATGACAAAGACGACACTCTACGAAACTGAAGTATGCCGATTAGGCCGGCAGTCAGTTTTTAGCCTGAAATACTTACTTTATTTATTTAATGGCGGCCTCCGTGGTGTAGTGGTCAAGACGCTTGACTCACGCACGGAAGGTTCCGGGTTCGATTCCCGGTGAGAACACAAAAATTAAAATGTGATTTTTCTCAAGCCTGGGTACTCTGTAATGTAATTCACCACTGTAATTAGGCCTCCTGGCCTGTTGTGGTGCAAAAAAAAAAATGTATGTAAAATGTAAAAAATACTGGACGATATTTTTACACCCAGATCAAACTACATACTTGATTCTAAATCTGATAAACACTTTTGGATATTGCAGTTATCAAATATGCTATTTATATAAAAGTCGTTTTGAAATATGAACCATTTTAGTAGAGAAATCAAAGAGATGCCCTTGAACGAAGTTTTTAACAATAATATTTTTTTATCATAACAAAAAAATATTTTTTAATTTCACCAATAACCCGCTTAAGCCGGCTTTCAAATAATATTCAGATGATGTAGATTTTTTTTAAACATTTTGTTAACCTGTTGTGTTATAAGCGCGTTAACGCGATCTCCGTTGCCGTGCTCGAAGGGCTGGGCATACAAAAATAGCACGTAAAAACGCTTGCCTTTGTACGCGCTTTACGCGTCAAGTCAAGTATTCCTAACGATCTTAGATTTCGTACACTTGAGACATCTGTTAGAAGCTTGATGAATCATACACAAGGAATTATTGTAATTACTGATACGACAGCGGTTCAAATGAGAATTTCTAAATATTGCCTTAAATATCCCGGCCTGCTGCCATAGCAATATCTAGCGGCACAGAAATTGTCAGAAAAATACAATTTTGTCATAAAACATTTCAAATGTATTTAGAAAAAATAATTACTATACGCACTTTAACATCATTCTCTACCTTCCGTTACAAATACAAGAGTTACTAGATACTCCACCCTGATGCTGCAAAAAAATAAATACAACCTTCGGTCAAAGAGGATTGGCCTACTACTCGGTTAAAGTGTACAATCTACTTCCATTATCCGTAAGGACAATTAGTAAGTTCTCACAATATAAATTGCTATTAAGAAATGGATAGTGGAGGTGGGTTGCACACGGATCGATGAGTGGATCAAGCCAAATAGGTAAAATGTGTGTACTGTTTATGAAATTTGTTCTATTGGTCTATATACATTGGTTATGATTTTTTTAATTATTTAAGTTTTTTATTGTTTATTATGTTTTTGATAATTAGGTTTATTGAATGAATTACATTTTTTTGGTTATTATTATGTAAACTCTATAAAATAGCTAATCTAAGGCTTGTTTTACATTTTGTAGAATGTTTCCCTCGGCACGGGACACCCCAGTGAGGGAACATTATTCTGTATAAAAAAAATAATACCACTAATGCAAAAGTATAAATAAATAAAGTAAAATTGAATTTTAGCAATCAATATGAGCATTGTGGAGAAATGTCAAAAAATATTTCCACAAAAACGCGACATATTTGACGCAATATTTGTGACAATGTTCTCTTGAAATCGGTCTCAAAAAAGTTTACCATTTAACTTCCGCGTGAATTAAAAATTATAAATTAAAAATATTTATAAATCCTACTTATAAGACTCAAACATCGACGGTAACGAGGCAGCTGATGAATTACCAAGGCTGAGAGCTGAGACAGCCCCAATAGACCCTGAGCCCTTCTGTGGGTTGCCCAAATGTGCTCCTCTCAACGAGCGGATCATGGACCAGGAAGCAGAGCGTTATGCTCTGGCAAAAAGTACCTGGTCAGCGCCATGTGTTATTGCCAATTTTATCTCCTTGAAATTACATTTTAAAGGCTCGTAATAAAAATAATGATACATGTAACGTTAAAACATAAACAATATCTTGTAGAACAGAAAATTATTTTTTGAATATCGTCTAACCTTTTACATTTTGTTTTCTGCTCATTCATAATAATAAAAAATCTACACAAATTGATTAAAGTCTGAATTGGTTAAGAAAACGCAATAAGCAGATAATATTTTCAAGTAAAAATAACATTTTCTGAAGGTTGTGAGCTTTGCAATAGGATAAACATTTGTCTTTAATTGCTAACAATCAAAAGTAGAAAATCTTTTTTCTCATTTGAGTGCTTTTGTACAACAATACAGAAGTAATAAAAAATAACCGTATTGCTCAATTATGTTTCCCGAATTATTTATTCAAATATTAATTAGGTGCATTGTTACTTGAATAATTTAATTAAAACGAATGGAACACAAATCAATTTCAAACCGCGAATGTTCATTTGTTTTTCTCTAAAACGATTATATAATAAAATAACACTTTTGACGTGCACTGAAAGCTTAATTGATCAGAAAAAGGGAGATTTAAATAAAAATATACCATTATTTCATTAGTTGCCACGATAAGGGTCAAACTGGCATGCAAATAATATTCTAATTATCCAGACTTATTTTTTAGGTGTAATTAAAGAAATAATAAAAGAGGTATTTAATTGATAAATCAATTCTTGGACCGGGTGTCTTATAGCAGCGTGTCGCGTTCTCACGGATCAAAGTTCTGAGGTACGAACCCCTTACCTTGATTCCCATTTTCTCATAGTGAGTTTTTTACAACTCGTTTTTAATGTGCCCCAAAATTAAAAGATTTGGGTAAGTCGTAAAAACTCAAATATTTATTTAAAAAAATTATAGGTCTTGTGTCTTTGGGTCTCAAAATAACAAACGCATAATTTAGTGCAATCATCTTTACAATGAAAGGGAGCTTTGGCACTTGTAAAATGCACTTAGAGTTCCGGGTTTGATTCCCGGTGAGATAACAATAAATAAAAGTCATTTTTATCAGACCTGGGTATTCTGTGCTGTATTGTGCCGCTGCAATTAAGCCTCTTGGTCTGTTGTGGTACAAAAAAAATAATATTTTTTTTACAAATATTAGACCATAATTCTCTTGTACGCATAATCAATTTTGTATTGTGCTCTATATTGGTACACCAATAATGGGTTATTTTGATAATATATACATGAAGGTAGGATAATCAGTCTAACGCTTCAATAGACAGTCTAGAGAAAGTAAAATATTGCACTGTCTCTTTATTTATTTATTTTATTAGGTAAACAAACAGTATGTTCACATATATTGCCGATTTCTTTGTATATTAGTGTAAGAAACTCATGCACACACCAAAAAAAATGTTTACACTTAATACAATAATTTTAATTATGTTAAATATAATAAATGTAAAAGAAACGAAATGAAAAAATATGTATATAATAATTATAATAGAGTTAAATATCTGCTTCTCTCAAAATGTTTATAATTTTTGACCTACATTTACATACATTGTCACAAAAAATATCAGCCTCGGTAAATATATTGTTATATTGGTCGCATATTCTAGGTATTGTAGATTGTTTAAAATAGTTTGTTGACGCGTTTTCAGTGTAAAACAGAAGATTTTGTCTTGTCAGTCTAGATGGCACACGGAATGGAAGTCTTTCAAGTAGGTTTGGAGAATCAATTTTATTATTTATTAATTTTAATAAAAATAACTGGTCTAACATTATTCTTCAATTTTTAAGAGAGTTAATTCCATGGTACTTTCAGCATGATTAGAAAAGGTAATGTTTAACCGGTAGTCGACCTGCTTTAATAAAATTGTTAGACCCTTTCTAGTCTATTAATACTTACATTATAGTAAGGTGACCAAATAAGAGTACAATATTCTAGCTGGGGACGAACACATATTGATCATCTGTAATCTAAATTGACGTTATTTAATCAATCTTACGCTTCAAGTGCCAGTCTAGGAACGGTAAAATGTTGGAGTGTTCATTCTACTAGATTCTAAACGTACACGTATAAAAATAAAATTAAATTTCAATAAAAACGGAATTCCATAGCACCCATTTTATATTGAACAATTTGATATGCCAATAACAAGAAAAATTACTTAAACACCAATTTGCTGTACATTTTTATATCGTCGTGAAAATGTTCTTACTGCCAGACAAGAAAAGGCGTAGCAAAATGGACGTTCAAGCGTAACAACTCCATTACTATAGAAAGCAAGCAAAATATTTTGCAACGGAAGTTTTCATAAAAAAATAATTACCATTCAAATTACGGTAAGGCACTTAAGCCTAAATCTTTTAGAAAAAGGTAATATTTTTTGGCGTATTTGGATGGTTTTAGAGTACGTATCTAATTTTCCATGTGTGAAATAGTACTAGAGTCTTGATCAAGTGGTTTATATTAATTTTAATTAATGTTGTGGTACTCATTAATTTATTAATCAAGAATTTTACGGGTATTCAATCATTAAAATCTGTTTTGCCCGCTTATTAATTTTAATTATCAGAATATAAAACTGTTAATCTTAGATAAAAAGATATTCTTTACTAAAGACCTTAATCTGAGTTGCGTTGGGATAAATCATGATGGAAAATAGAAGCATATATCGTGTATTTAGAATATAAAAATTAAAATTATAAATACATAAAAAATGTCCACACCATATAACTATCTGAAATAACACACAGGACTATGTGAGCACCGTTTTATGATAAACAAATAATTAAAAAAATATATATAGGCAATGTTTCACAGCAGTCTCCTGCGATTGTCTCTTCCCCTAGACAAAGTTCAATTATGAATTTTTCTTCTAAAGGTGGTTTTAAATATAAACACGTCAGTTAAAAACGTTTTATTCCCATTTTAATAAATTACGTAAAGTTCTTTCATCATTATCATTTCATTTCCGCGCCTGGTAGTGCTTAGGGAACTTCATTGGTACGCCAATCGCAGCGTATCTCGATCATTTTTGTTACATGAAAGTACGATGATCAGTCTTTCGCTTCAGGTACCAGTACCAGTTTTAATTTCACTATCACCATCCAGTAAGAATATTCAATTAACGGTATGCATCAACCCCTCTAACTCCTTACGATCAACGTCATGAAAGAGCGAGGTCAAAAATTTCCTCAACTTGATAATCTTTTTTACTTACGCCTTGATGCCAAAAAAGTGTTTATCTTATCTCTTAGCATCAGATCCCAATGGAGTGTTTAGGGTTACGATTGTGGTTGACAGTTAGATACTTGTCTCTTTTTAAGTGTGTTACCACTACTGTTCATAATACACTATGAGTTGGATAATATTAATTTTATTTTCGTAATTATAATTCCTGAATCATTAATTTATAAGTCATTTCCCCTATTCTTTAATATTGAAATTTATATTTTGAGATACGGAGATGTTTTTTTGAAATTAATATAATTTATGAAGGGCTTGGAGCCAAAATAATGTGATTATAATATAATCACTTTATACACAGTATAACGTTGACTTTTTTCTTATAAATAAAATACCAACGTACCTCAGTTTAGTCTTAACTTCAGAAAACGTAATGTGCTGGTCTAAATATAATTATATTTTAGTTGAATAAAACATTTAAGCTCATTTTTTATGGAAAATATGTTCAAACGGATTATTTTCATGTAATGTTTATTAAATTATATTTCATTGACATGATTTTGAAAAATAGCAAAATCGTATGATTTGCTTACTTTCCATCAGACTAGAGCTTTACTGTAATTTTTCAGACCAAATTAGGATTATTCTCTCTCTGCAATCCGTGCCTCATGTCTGAGAATGGTGATCACGCCAGATTCCAGTTACGGCTCATCTGTGGATAGTCTCCCTCTATCTGGAATGGTTTTGTGCTCTTCTGTAGGCATTTATCAGTGATAATTTTGACTATTCAGTGACTAAGCCGCTCCATCTTGTCGGTTGACGTCCACTCTACCTTGTCCCTTCGAGTCTTTCCAGGAGGATAATTTTTTCCAAACTATCAGAGTTTGCCTTCAAATATGTCTAAAGAACTCCAGAATTATTTTCTCACACATGGTTGTAAGTCTTTCTCTTACATCTAGTTCCTGGAGCATAGATATATTTGTACGTCAGACTGTCCACGGAATCCGCAGCATTTGCCGCAAACGCCACCTTTCAAAAGCTTCGATTTTTTTTTTTCAGGTTCTCTGTGTCCAACGATAGATAACTATTAACGTGTTGGTTTATATATTGGGTTGGAATTTGATTGGTGCAGTTTCTTTTCGGTTGTGTGTATAAATCCGGTTGTGGTACCTATTGCAAATAAAGATAACTGGCTACTGATAATCATGATTGATTTCCCATCCTTATTTTGAATTCGAAATAAATCATTGATTATCTCGGATTTAGGGACCCGTTATTCAGTGGCTGCTCGATTAACACAAATGTAAATCAGTTCTTTAAAATGCGAAATAAAATAATCTTGTTATTTTTATTCCCTATCTAGGCAGATGAAAAGTACAGTTTTGTAAATGAAATAAAATCAAAACCCCGGACGAGTGTTTTTGACTGGATTATAAAAATCCTGTTAAAGAAATCAAGTGAAAATAATACCGTCTCATAGAGTAGCGGTTGAAACGTTCGCCTGCCATGCTTGAGGTTTCAAGTTTAATCCTTGGAAACTTGGAAATAGAATATTTATTTTTAAGGTGGTTTTCCACTGCAATACAACTCAACTTAACACCTTGTGTTAACTTCAAAAGCAGAGAGATGACTCATATAAAGTTGCTTGAATAATTTAATCAGATGAAGCGTAATACGTCTGAAAATATTTTTTTAATGTGTTGATAATAATGATAGTTATAAAAAGTTGTTTATGGTTACGGATTATGGTTTGGATTACAACAATACAACGGGCCGTTTGTACTTAGGTTGAGAATTGCAAGCGCTAACTATAACCGTCCATTACACTTTTTTTATTAAACTAAAAGCAAAACCAAAAGTTTGGAATGCTTACGTTCTATACGAAAAAACTTTAGGGTTTCTCTAGAGAATTATTACTATGAGATATTACATAATATTTCACTATCTTAGAACTCGCCCCTGAAGCGTTAGCCTGATTACCTTACATTCACGCCCCATGCACCATCATTAACAATTGATATATAACGCATAATTAAAATAAAAATCTGGTTGTGGTCCTGCGGATAGTGTCTCGGACTCACGGACTAAAGGTCCGTGGTTCGAATCACACTCTACACCAACTCGATTCCCATTTTCTAATAGTGAGTTAATTACAACTCGTTGAAAATGCCCCTCAAAATTAAATATTTTGGTAAATCATAACAACGCAAATAATTATTTTATTTAAAAAATAAATTTGTTTTTGAATGAGGTGTTTTGAATGTTGAAGAAAAGCAAAAAAAGACATCTCAAAATAACTTACATTTAAAATATTTTATCCATTAAAATTTTTCATCTAGAAAATCACTTTCATTTTAATTTTCAACATCACAGTTTATCACTAACAATATACTCATATATTTGATTAACTAATTTGTAGATTTTAATTCGCTAAAACCATAAAATTAATTTTCATTTCCGTAAAAAAATGCGCACACGTTCGGGTTTCTTGTTTGACCGCGCGTCGTGTCCGCGTCAAATCAAAACGAGTACTGAACGAGAAAATGCAACAAATACCCTCAGACCTGTATTGAAGAACTTGAACGTTCTTTATCAGGAGTAAAGTTTTACAAGGCACCATATAAATAACGTACGATTGTTTCTTCATGAAGATAATGAAAACGCTATTAATTTGATGACTTTTTTATGAAGTATTAAAAATTGCTTGTATAACATGCGAAGATAATAAACTAACACATGGTTAAGTATATCTTTAGGATGTGTACTCTGTTTACGTTACAGAGGTCATCTCCGCAACGATAACATTGTTAATTGATGCTTTTAATGATTTCTATTGGGCATTGTTCACATTGAAAATAAGTTTCGTTTTTTATGAAATAACTGACACACTTTAAGCATATATTCAAGGGTATGATTGCTAGATAAAACATCATGATTTGTTTTCAAAACAAAATTATTAATTGTTGTGAGTAATAATAAGTAATAACAATACGATTATGATTTTCATTGTCTTTGCTACTGTTTTCTATTTGTGAAAATTTATTTACAAATTATTTATTTTAAAGAAACAAACGGTCGACAATGAGATAGACACATTTAAAAAAATACAGTTTAAAGACAGACCAGCAAAGTTTTTAAATAAGAATCATACATATTATTAAATTGTGTTACAACATAAGGGTGTGTTTATGTGTATTTGTCTGAAAGTAAGCGTATTAGTGTGTTTATGTGTATTATTGTAGGAGTAAGTGTTCAGGTGTGCGTAAGTGTGAGCATCATAAAATGGTAAGTGGAATCGTATCACAGCCAGAAAGAATAAGTCTTAATTTTTTTTTAAATAAATTAAGGGGCATATAAAATATATCAATTGATGAAAAAAAACCATTATAGTTAAGGCAAAAACGATAAAGGAAAGAGTGTGGTGCAAAGTTGGTGCTACAGACTGGGAGATGGAACAAATACTTATTTCTTGTCACGCAAAAGGGGACATTAAGATTAATCTTGGAGAGTAGGTTAAAAGATTCTACTTTATTATTTTATAATTTATGTAAATAGCATAATTCAGATACAGAGCGTCTATTTTCAAGGATAAAAAATCCACTTTGTTTGGCAAATTGGCTGTAATGCAACTCTTTGTAATTTAAAATATTGTTGATAAAAAAAAAACCGGTGGTCAGACCTTCTTTAGTATTTAAAAAAAATATATATGAAAGTATCTTTAATTAGAATAAATTATTAAAAGTAATACGATTTTTATGACAAATTCCTTATCTCTATCACATTGCAAAAATTGATCAAATAAAAGTTTTTAAAAAATGTTTTAAAAATAACAGAATATTTTTTTTATGTTGGCGATGGTACGTTGGTACAAACTATTCGAGTTTTGAGAAAAGTGCTGTGGTATGACATTGTAAGGAATGTAGAAATAAAACAACGAACGCAGTGACCTCCGGTGACAACAGTCATCAAGCGGGGGCGATAAGACTAGCTGAAACATATACAATGGATGCCTCCAAGAGCCTTAACAACGTTTTTTACATTTTACATTGACATTTTTACATTTTTACATTTTTACATTTTTACATTTTTCTTTGCACCACAACAGGCCAGGAGGCCTAATTACAGTGGTGAATTACATCACAGAGCACCCAGGCTTGAGAAAAATCACATTTTAATTATTTTGTGTTCTCACCGGGAATCGAACCCGGAACCTCCCGTGCGTGAGTCAAGCGTTTTGACCACTACACCACGGAGGCCGCCACGTTTGCCTACTTTAGTAAGCATCAGATTACGGCAATCCTGAACGTCTACGGCTGACAGCTCGTCAGCAGCTCACGCTTGAATTATGGAACTTGGGACTCTAACTCTCTCTGATTTCGTGGACACCATATGTTCCACCTAGGGATCGAACCCATGTCCATGCCCATATTAAGTCGGTGAATATATACATTTTGTTTTAGTTGAAAAATGTTTTTTTTAATAACAGCAAAAAAAACAAGCTTAAGAAAATATGAATAAATATGTCGGTAAATCGTTCCAATAATAGTTTAAACTAGGGTAAAAATAATTAGGTAACTGCATACAAAGGTCGCCATTTAAGTGTTTCGTATAAATTACAACATGTGGCGAGCATGCTAATTGTAAATACATCTGCTGGCTGTATGAAAAGTAATGCGATGAGTTAATTGGGTAAAATTACTTATTTAATAAGAACGTTTATCTCAAAATACAGGTGAACAAATTGTAATTGACAATATTATGAATATGGGTGGTACAATCCGGGTCGTGGCCTCGTGGTAGGCAGTGTTTGGACTCACGGATCAAATGTGCGAAGTTTGAACCCCGATCACTCAATGCCTAGATTTTCATATTCTATTTTGTAGTTGGATATTTTATATTACTTATTTTTTTATAGCGTTAATTTCAAAATACATTTTTTTCACAAAAAGGTTTTCCATCGCTTTTGAAACATCAATCAATTTTGATAATCTTTCGAGAAAGTTGAATCGAGTATTTGTCTGTAAATGTTTTAAAATTATCGCCAAACCTGAGGGTGGATTGGGCACCACCGCAATGTTTAACAAAGTGCAGCGTACATTGACCATCTGTTACAGAAGGGTAAGGTATTGAGTATTACCCTTATGTGTACCAATCTGGTGACAGTAAAAAACATTTCCGTGCAAAACCACATTTAAAACGAATATTTCTTGTCAACCTTACCATCAAACCCGGAACCTCATGCATGGTAGATTAACATACCATACACTACACTATGAGGCAAACGTGTCTCCACGTGATTTTTTTTAGCAGTATTTTTACCCAAGTATAGCCATCGAGTCAAAAACACTTACCCAGGATTCTGATTCTATTAAAATCAATTTTAAAATAATATGAACTTCATAATTTTTAATATAAAACGTAATTTAGTTAAAGTTAATATTGGTTATTTAGGTGTTTTAAACTAACTTAATAGAGCTTATATTTAAAAAATGTTGATTCTTTTATAAATGAGAGTACTATTTGCAAACCCGGCACATATTCTGAAAAAATCACAAAAAACTGATACAATAATAGCTTCAAATTTGAAAAGATATTTTCATTACTACCGGAAAATATTTTTTATGTAACTTTGAAATTCAGGTGAAATTTGGATTCTCACGAGTAAAGTCATATTTTGAATTGACAATGTTATAATTATTGCAAACAATTTTGAATAAATTTCAATTCATATCTCAATTTTTTATGATTTGAATTTTGCCGAGTTTGCAAGTAATACCCTCAAATATGCGTTGAATTGTTAAGTGATAGTTTCGATCAAAACTTAAGAAAACCAACAAAATACCATGACAAAAAAAGTATAGACAACTTCCGCAACCAAAAAGAAAATTAAGTTCGTATAAAATAAATAAAACTGTTGATCTCATTAAATATATTTTTCTTTTTAAAAACATAAATCGTTTACATTATTTTATTACATAATCTAATTGCGTTTTAATTTCGGCCCATTGAAACAGCAAAATGTAGATTCGCAAGTTTTTTGGTTATATAAAACAATGTAACTAGGCAACAGTATTCTGAAAATCATTAGTGCGGTGCAATGGATAAACTTCGGTAAAAAACTTCAATCGACAGTAAGTAAGGTCAATAAAATGTTAAGACAAATTGTAAGGCAGTTTTTCTTGTTGTTTGATTGAAAATAGACAAAAAATCTTCAAATGTTTAATTGAAAAAAATCTTTACATAAAATAACTGTCGATGATATTTTGAAATAGATGCGAAACAGTTTTTTTTTAATCACAACTGGCAAGAAAAAATAAGATTAAATTTATGTGTTTTTACCGTGCGTGAGTCAAGCGTCTTACCATTACTCTACTGGATGCATTTTTAGAGCAAAATATGGAAGTTGAAGAGTTTATGGGAATGATTAGCCATTGGCTGATTTGAAAACCGTAAATTTTTCCATCTGCCTAGAACGTTCGTTAATATTTTTTTTTATCGTTGAAAAATAGATATTTGAGACGTTATTATTTAAAAACATCTGCGAAAAAAACAAGAATCAAGCTCTTACAGCGGGGTTTGTGATTTAGTCATTTGTTCCGTGAGTCCACAACAATACTACGGAACCATAACAAATACGCACATCAAATTTATTTCATGTGCTTATTTTTTGATCAAATTGGTATAATAGCAGATATTCAGTTGATTAAAAAAAACTAAAAAAATCTGTGTCCGGGCGGAGTAAAAAAATAAGATTTTTTGTGAAAAAGAAAGAAAACCCTTATTTTTTAAAAGTAAATGAACGGATACAAGTATTGACTTGAATGAGATTCATAAAAATAATTTCACCTACGAGGTAATGTGCAAATTTTTCGCCACAAAAAACTAAATCTTTATTGAAAAAATGTTTTGTTTATAGTTTATTTATGTATTTGTACAAAAAGTGATTTTGAATTTTGTCAATACTTCGCAGAGTTGGATGGTTTTACATATTTTAATATTTTATCGTCAAAATAGTTTTCGACAATTGTCTACGTCTTTTTGTTTTGCTTGACAGTAGTTTATTCAAATTAAACGATATTTTAAGTACCAAAATTTGTTACAAATTAAACCAAGGTAAAGAGATAAAAACGTTAAAAGAGTAAAAAATATCTACTTGATACGTAAATACTAACAAAAATTTGTAATTGATTAATGTTTCCATAAAAACAAAATGTTTTATTTACTTTTCTTGAAAATCAATTTTGCAAATTAACACAGATCAAAACATGAGCAAAACATACGTTTTTTTTATGTATCTAAATCTCACTAAGCTAAATTTTCTGGTTTGTTTGTGTTGATATTTGTGTCCCAGCGAATGAAGAATGCAGGTCTGTTTGTAAAATAGAGCCGGAACTTATTTTCGACTAGATGGTTTCACTCAGATAAAAATCCGAAAAAAGGAAATCGAGTAAAGGTACGTCCACATCGCAGTTTAGCCTAACCATGCTTGAAATCCCGAGTTCGATTCCTAGCAGAGTGAACATAAAACAATAATTTTAAAGACTAAACGCTAAAAGTAATTATCCCTGAACGGGCTTCTTAACATGATCCAAATACGCTTCAAATGGAGGAAAATGTATTATTTTTAGTATGGATAACTTATTTATACCATTTTTGTAATGTGATACCTCAAGGGCGCTTTACAAAGTGATTTTATGAATACCAATTTAATTTTCACTTAAATTTAAGTAAAACAATTTATTTTGTCTTCATGTGCTACGGATTAAATCAATTGACTTAGAGAGCAGTGGGTTTTAAGTTTCTTTTAAATTATCACATCACTCTCACAGTTTCGCACTTCTGCTGGAAGAGCATTCCATGCCATAGGGACTGCTATCGCAAATGTGCGTTTACTTAATTGCCTTATGTACCACTGAATGTGTAATATCAAGCATAGATGAAACATTTATATTCTACTACTTTTTCACAATATTTTCAATAATCACACTTCGCCTGTTTGTCTGAGAGAGCTCTTCCAACCTCTATCACAACATGGAATACCTCTTCGTTCTAATAATACTGTTTTGCCGCTCTAATTTTCTTGCCTCCTCTTTCAAAGTAGTGGCTGCTTGATTGTGGAATAATCTACCCATTTATGTAAGAAACGCCCCGCCCCTTCTTTATTTTCATTTATATCAAGATTGAAATATATCACTAATATTTCTAAAATATTTATATATTTTTTAAAGTTTTATTCATTTTAACAAATAAGTAACATACATAATTGTATTTTTGCTCCCGCAAAGCCGAAGCTTGTCTGCGGGTTACATTATTTTTAAAAAAAATTTATAAGTAAGTACATAGTTTAATAATAATTGAGGAATGAAATACTTTTACATGCATACTTAAGTTTCACTTGCTGTTTAATAATTTTTTGACTATCTTTTAAAATGAAATTAGGTTTTTTTTTTACGATTTTCAGCTGGTATTAAATTGTACAGTTTTGGTACTACACTACCCATTGTTCTGTCACCATAGTAGTTTTTCTGTCGTGGTACCATCAGCTGCTGTGCCGATACTTGTCGGGTCATGATCTGGTGGTTTATTTTGGATTTAAAACTGCAATCGAGGAAATGATCTGTCATCTTATACTGACACTGTTTGTTAATTGGCAAAACGTTAGCAAAATCAAATAATCTTTTATTCTTGTCATTTGCCTCAATCTTTATTTTTACAGGTATGATAATTTTTAAGATTTGTACCTGTAAGTTCAAGACTCTATCCGTATAAGATTTAAAATTTAGTCCCCATTTCTTAATCCATATTTAATAATTGGGTCAACTAGCCCCAATTAAACTAGTCTCAGCACTGGGTATGGTATGTATGGTTTTAAGTGGTACATGTTAAGTAGGCAAACTCTTAGCTTATTGCAAACTGCTTTTATCTGTTCTTCCCAATTTAAAGTGGAGTCTATATATCCTTAATAATATATTTTGATACATGATCTATTTTTGTGCATTTGCAGTCTTGTAGATTGATATGCAAACATTCGTGAGTGTGTGCATATATTAACAAATCTTCTTTTAGTCTATTATATGGGGACGTAATGTGTAACGCTTTCGTTTTTCTTATATTTATTGTTAGGCTATAATCATGTGACCATCTTAAAACTTGATTAAAATCCTATTGCAGTTTTTGCTGCGCGTCTATTTGTGAGTCTCCAAAAGCAACAATTGCCGTATCATCTGCGAACTGATAGCACAGTGAGTGTTGTATGACATTTGCCATAGAGTTACAGTATATCAGGTATTCTAGAGGACCAATTACTGACCCCTGGGCTACTCCCGTTTTTACTTGTACTTTTTTGCTGAATATGTCTTATATATATTTGAGTTATTCCTTTCTCCTTCTTTCCTTCCCATCTCCTTTTCTCTCTTCATAGAATAGTGATATTAAAAAAAAATTAGTTAAGATTCAGTATAATTTCTTAGAATGTTTATGTACTTGTAATTTGATAAAACTTAACGGTTTGGTAGGTAGTAAGAAATTGCCTTTAGGCAATATGCCCACCCTTATATGAGATATATATATATTGTATACAAAACGTGGATAGTGATATTGTGTTTTTTAAAAAAGAAATATTTCGAACTAAGAATTCATTTATTGCCATTTTCAATGAGCTGTAAATTACTAACAATTATAAAATGGGAATCAAGTTGTGGTAGAGCAGGGTCCGAACCTTAGACTTCTGTTCATCGAGTCCGTGACACTAGCCACGATACAATCCGGTTTAATAATCGTTATTATGAGCATTTGTGAAACTGTTATTATGACTTTAAAAATTAATGGTATTGGTTTTTTTTTATTTTCTCAGGTGTTAAAATAAGTAGTGTCCATTTTATTTTTTAAATGAATACAACATGAGTAGGTACATGACAAAAAGAATACATAAAATTTGTCAATAATGATATGAGTCCCTTTCAATATTTGACAGGAAAATATTTAATCATTTAAAGAATCTTCACCATACACTGCGCAAATATCGCGAGCAGTATAAGCAGCTTTATACCCAAGAATAATGAGAACAGAAGGAGGTGTCGAAAATGGTTTCTTTTATCTTCTTGGCATTCGATTTTGAAGGCTAGAAATTGAATGAAATAACATACTACTACGTAACGTAAAAGTAAACACTTTTTCGGCTTTGTGGTGTAATGGTCAGTGCGTTTGCCTACCATGCAAGAGGTCCCGGGTTCGATTTCTGACATACATACTTAAAAGGTTGTTTTCACACTAGAATATTTCATTGTTCCTGGACTGGTACCTGAAGCAAAAGACTGATCATCTTACCTTCATGTGACAAAAAAGATCAAGATACGCTGTGATTGGTGTACTAATGCAGTGCCCTATACACCATCGGATGCGGAAAGGGAATGATGATGATGGAAAGCAAACACAATTTTTTGTAGAGCAGAAAACGTATGACTACTACAATTTTGTTTTACTTTTGGTGCTCATTTTTAAATTAGGAAATAAGCAGACACAACTTATGTTAACACTTAATATATAACGATCCGCAAGGTAAGAACAAAAACTTTTCATTATGGATCGATTGCCATCGGCATGTGTAACAATTATAATTCCCAATCGATGCTCCGTATAACAGAATCTTCGTGGCTCTAAGGTCATCAATATACAGCTGTTACATTTTTAACCCATTAGGCACAACGGCCTAAATTCAGGAAAAAAAAATCTTTGTACACAATGCTTCTAAGGGTAAAGGTAATTAACTTAATGATTTTAAAAAATCAACTGATACAAGATATAAAAAAAAAAAAACAAATAATGTAAAATGTTTTTTTTTTTCAAAGCCGTACTTTGGTAGCTACACAATTTTAAATAATTTCTACATATTATTGCAACAGTGTAGAATTTTAAAAACTGATGACTTATTATTGTGCTGGTTCAAGTAATCACTTTACACGTGCTCTTGCATTCACCGTTTTGTCTATATTTTAATATCTACGTATTACAACAGAGATGAAAATCATTTCAGAGAAGGTAATATAGAAGTCTAGGCTAGGGCTTATGACCTGTCATTGGCTGGTTTATGTGGCCGCTTTACACACTGTAACTTTAAATTATTTAATGTTGAAGTCAAAGATTACCATATTTTTTATAAAGTTGCTGCAAAATGAAAAAAAACAATTATTCATTTAACATTCACAGTTTTAAAATATACGGAGGCTCTTTGTTTCAAGTCCCAAATAGCTGGGAAATTTCTGTGTTTAGGGAGAACCTTCTTTTTTACATTTGTTTTTTTTCATTAAATGATGCGTAAAAATTAAAATAATTATAATAATATCAAAAAATGAAAAATAAAAATAAATTAAAAAACATACCAATTATAACAAATATTGAAGCATAAATATCAATGAAAAAATTTACCATAAATAGTAAATAAAACATGAATGTTAATTCGAAAACATACAAACCGATCATATTAAAATTTAAAGCTTAAATAAAAAAGAGAATACATCCTATTCATAGTCAAAAAATGAAACATGAATCTAAATTAGAAAAAAAAAACGATAAAAATAAAAATTGAAGAATTAATATACATTAGAAAATATACCATTCATAATTTAAAATGAAACTTAAATATAAATAATAAAAAAAATTCCACAAATAAAAATAAATAAAAATAATAAAGAGATATTTGACTATTAAAACCAATCAAATTTTTAGTAATAGAAATAATTAACAGAATTAAAAAGGTCTACTTCTTACCTACCCGCTCACCATTTTTCTCAAAAACATTGTAATTGACAGACGCCTTTATATGAGGGTCAAAAACCCTTGGGCCCAATACTGTAAAATGCCTTTGAGAAAAGCGCCGTTCTACTTTGAGGTACCCCAATGTTTATGTTCATTGCATAATATCTCGTTTTGATATTTTATGGTGTTCTATGTTTTACTGCAGACAAGAAATTTGTTAGAACTTCCTTAACATAAGGTTGTAATGAGAGTAAATTTGTTTTTTTAAATAGAGTATGAGAGGGGTAAGTGCTGCCACCCACTTGCCAGCACTATTTTCAATATTGTTTTTTAGAGAATGGCCAATGGCTTTAAAATTACCCCCAAACAACCACAACATCCAATTATTCCATATGACGCAACCGATTGAAACATAGGAAAATATACCGATTCAATCGCTCTGAATTCTTAAACATTAGCTCATGCTTGCAGCGCTGGCGAAAGAACCGCCTGTAATGACATCCGAAGAACTACAAACTGGCGTCTGGTAGAAGTACAAGCAACTTTGATGTTCGCGAGTGTGAGCGCTAAATTGTCTCTCTTGCTCCCGAATATACCCGTTTTATCAAAAGTGAGACATTAAGACGTGAGAGACAACAATATATTCCGTAAACTTTATATCGTATCGGTGATTTATTTTCTATTCGTGATAAAATGCTTTTTCTGTTTCTATTAAATAACTATTATTTTTAAAAATACATATAACCGATACGTTAATATATAACGGAGGAATTCCACAAATCTCAACCAAGAATTTTGTGTATTTATAGAGATATTAAAGTCATTTTAGCTATAAACATTTTTTTCACTGATTTTCTTTTAATAAAAAAGCAATATCTTTGCAACAAAAAAGCGCATTGACGAATGAAATTCTAGCAATTAAAAAAAAATATTTACAAAAAAACAAAAAATCAGTGAGATGAGCAATCATTTTTTCAAGCTTTAATAAGCCTTATAAATGGCCTGACATCCATTTTCCCTTTAAAAGAGGTTATATATTATGCTTCTTTCCCTGTTGGAAATATCTGTCAAAAAATATATAAATTGAGGAATTAGATGATACCACATTATACAGCAAAGGGTCAATATGTCTTGGTCCATTATTATACTGAACTTGCAAATGTCGGTCAGTCATACAAAGATTCCATACAACGGTCTGCCCTACTGCCGCGTAAAACAAAAAAAACCGAAACAGAAAAGCAAATCAAACAATCTGTGCAAAAAATACCAAGCAGCTACTCTTCACTGTTAACAATCCTTACAAATAAAATACAAACTTTGTCTCTGAGCCACAAGATGATGTTACCTTTATTCGGAATGTGAGCTCCGTCGCGATTCAGTGGTCAGTTGAAGCGAGGAAAATTTGATTGCGTGGCAAAAGGGTGGTTTATAAATATGTATGAATTCATTGTTTGTAGTTATTCAAATGCGCATTTTAAAGTTTTGCTAGTGCATGTTTGTCTGATCATAGTAAACGGGAGATCAGTATTTTCTTGTTTATTTGCTTGACCGAGAGCCGGGAAATTATATAACCCAGTGGATATTTGATAAAAAAAAGAAATAAAATGTAAGAAAAATATCAGATCATTTTTAATAAAAAAAAATATTTTGACTAATTCAAAAGGGCAATATTTTAAAGTAATGTCTTCCAAAAAATTAACTTGTAATGTTTAAATAGTTTAATACGTAATATTACGTTTGCCAAAAACACATTAATTTAATAATTCATATTAAAACGCTTACTGGATAATACATGTATTAATCAATAATAAAAGAACAAACCACAAAAAAATATGAATTCCCTAAATAAATGTTTTTTAAACAAATATTGAAATTTCACATCTTGCCTTCCGTGATGACTTTGTGTGTTTTTAGTTATTTTAAACTTTAATGTCGGTTTTTTAATGCATTTTAAAGTCACCAATATTATAAGGATTGTTTAATTAAACTGATGGAAAAAAACTTCAATGATTATATTAAAAAAAAACAACCACAAACTATCACCCCGTATGCAGAGAGGGAAGAACGCCATATCGCCGTGCCTTTGCATACAGACCTCGCTTCCTTTACATTCAAACATCTTCTCATAAACGCGCGCCAATTATTCCTACTCTTGACATGTCCATATTCGAGCATTTGGTGGACTTGATCGTACCATGTCTTTCTCGGTCTTTCTCGTTTTGTTCGACATGTCCATCCTTGGCATTTGTTAAATTTGGTCATGTTTTTATAATAAAGAAATAAATTAAAATTTTAGATGCATGATCTGAACTATGCTACACCATGTATTATTAAATTACCTTTTTTATTGTATATTTTGACATGCATAAATTTAGTATATTGATGTGTCAAAATATTTATAAATGTATTGATTTTAGTACAAAAGAGTCTGGACTAAACTTACTAAACGGAATCTTCTAACAAATCGCAACATGAAAAACTATAATCGGGCTATAGTTAGAAATATTAAAACTTATTACTTTCATGTTAAAAAAAGTTCACAATTTTAATGATTTTTTTAAGTTAACAAAAATAAATTAGATCGGCAAAGCATAAAAAAGTAATCTCTTTTAAAAATTTTAATTCACCTCATAGGATTTTTAGGCTAAGCAGCGGTTTTTTTTCAAAAAACGTTTGCGTTCTAATGACTTACCCATATATTATTTCAATATTCAGCGAGGTTCGAACCTTTGGCGCTGATTTGTAAGTGTGCTACAACCGTAGCTTGCCTAGGGTATACCAGTAAGACCTCGTAGTATAGTGGTCAGCGCGTTTGTCTACCATGCAAGAGGTCTCGGGTTCGATTCCCGACATGGTTGACATGAAATATTTGTTTTATTTTACTCTAGAAAATGTCATAGTCCCTGGACTGGTACCTGAAGCGTTAGGCTGATCAACTGATCATCTTACCTTCATGTAACAAAAATGATCTAGATACGCTGCGATTGGTGTACCGATGCAGTGCTACATGCATCATTAGGTTCGGAAAGGGAATGATGATGAATTCACTTGTGTGAAAACATTATGTGTACTTTTTTTACTACACTTGTATAATGTACAGTCTACAAAGCATCCAAAAGGCATATTATTACGAAAAACAATATCTTATGAAAATATGCATGGGATAATCTTTCTGAATTCGTCTAAATAGTTGTTTCTCAAATATCAACCTTTACCAATAAGTAACAACAATATTATAAAGCATGCGTAGAGTTGGATGATAGGCATCGGAAACCATAGGTACATGAATAAAATAATGATAAATTATTATTGAAATACGATATAAGAAAAGGTTCATTGTAGATAGGCAAATAAAAACAGAACGTTGGCCATCTCCAAACTTATTGAATATATGACGTTTGCACAGAAATACAAGTGAATCATCATTAATCTTAATCAGTACGGGTCTTTAATCAATTTATATAAAAATAACCGTTTTATATTATCAAATTCCATAAAAAAGAGCATAATAAACAATTGCAAATCGTCCGATTCAAAATACTAGAGGCGCTCTCTGTTAACTTTACCCTAAAGAAGCTGGCTTCAGTATTAATTTCAACAAATACATTTTATGAGTTTATTATTTGCATCACATGCGAATTGCGTCGTGAAAAAGCCCCATAAAAACCCCACATGCGTGAGCTAGATAAGAAGACATAGTGTCGTTCGCGCACACGGATTTCATACGGTTCAGATCTCGGGATGCAAACAGTACCAACGTCAAACATGTCTCTAATTCTCATGCGGCGCGAAATTTAAACGATAGGCAAGCCCGGCTTATGGGCTTCTATGAAAATACCGCCACTGTGCTACGCTATCCGGGATTACAACCCGGATCGAAGCTCAAAGCCATATCTGCACATTTTTTGTTAAAAGTTAAAAAACTCTACTGGATTTTGATCTGTTTGAATCTATACCATGCATTATGCATCACACATATGGGAAGCGGTGCACTTCATACTATTATGTACACACTGTGGTTCCATATAACAGGAACACTATCATAAATCATCTCAGTTTCCAGTCAATAAATACTAATTTGCTCAACTAATTGCAGACTTCTCAAACAATGAACTGGCCCACATATTTGTTTGACAAAATATGCCAAGGTATTTAAAATATTTTTTTTAACAAAAATTAATATTTGCGTTCATTTAATTTACCCTAAAATTTCGATTATGGGAGCATTTTTCACGAGTTACACTCAATATAACTAATATATTCACGTTTCTTCTTAAGTCAAGTCAAGACCTCCACAACAGGGAAATATCACTTTTTTTAAACATTTTAAAAGTAATAAAGGTCTATGAAATACTATCCAGTAAAAAAATATTTTTTTGCTAATTATTTAGCATAAAAAATACTTTTAAATTTGTAATTTTGAATTCTCGCAAAAACGGTCATTCTATTGGCCACGCTCCTAGTGCGTCACGATTAATGTTTATTTGTTCCTAGCCATTTAAATTTATGTAGAACAATATCACGAATCTGAACGTCACAACAACCAAGGACACACACGTCGCATTTTTCTAGCAACTTTTTTTTATGAAATTTCTTTTTTATTTTTATGTATGGAAACATTTCTCCACAATATCCATATTGACTCTGAAAATACAATTAATCATTCTAAATCCATTTCATATATTTTTATCGGTATTCGTAGTATGTGATATTTCCCGATTCACTGTCAGCTGCCACTTTTTTGTCACCTTAGACCTGCGACTCTTCCTAAGTCATCGGATCATCTGGATTGGGGCCTCCCTTCACTTCTGAGTCCTGTTCTCGACCTCCAGTCCATATTTTTTGCTGTCTATCTAACATCCGACATCCGAGGAATATGACCCGCCCAATTCCACTTCAGCTCCGCAATTCTCTTTCCCACATCTGCCATTTTGGTATTTTCCCTAATCTACTGATTCGTCTTGCAATCCCTGAGCGAAACGAATAATATACTTTTTTCCATCGCTTTTTGTGTCACTTTAAGCATGTGTAAAATTCTTTTATAAATTGGTGGTATTTCAAACCCATATAAACACAGAAAGAATGTTTGTTACAAACATTTTTATCTTCAGATGTATTGAGATGCTTCTAGATTTCAGAATATTTCATAATTTGCAAAATACGCTCGCTCACTATTATAAAAAAGGAATTAAGTTGGCTTAGAGAGGATTTTGAACCTTGGACCCCTGTTTTGTAAATCAGAGACAGTATCCACGTGACCACAACTACGATATTTTATTTTATATACTCGTACCAACACTTTTTATTTGTTTATTTTATTTATAATTAAACGCCTAAAACGTCTTTTTAAAACATAAATACCACAACAAAGATAAAAAAAATCTTACAAAGGAAATGAATATTAATGGCATTTTTTTTCTTTAGTAAATATTCAATAACTTTCTTTTTCATATATTTATGGATATGTTTCTGCTTCTTATATGAAAATACTGGTTAGAATGCCTTTATTGTGTTTTATTCATATTATGATTACATAAAAATTACAATCACTCGGTGCAATGAAACACTGAAACACTGAAACACACTGCAATAAAATAAACTAAAACAATTATTGTGAAAAATCGATTTACACTTTACGAAAATCGGGGCACATCATAAATGTTTAGCTTCAATCAAAACACATTGACAAAAAGCTATTAAGAGCAGAGTTTTTTAAAAATAATTTGCATTGAATACTTTTTTCTTATGATTGACTTCCTCAGTAGCTTGACCACAAAGATACACATTAAAGCTTGCCCGTACATTGAGTGCTAATTATTCTTATAGCGGGATATTACAATGTGGTACTTCAAAACAAATACCGATTCAATCACATAGTTGTACCAAATACATTATATTTTGACCGCAAAAACAAATATCTCCACATGCATTAGAAAATTCAATTGAAAAGGTCGTTTTTTTATCGTATCGGTAATATGAATCTGCTTAAGTACGTTTGTTATGACATTTTTCTTTTACTCGTCTTGCCGCTAGGCACCAGCACTGCGGTTATGAACGCCTTCTTCGTCTGCACATATCGAGACGGTACACATAACTTCGGTACTATCTCTATCTACCTCGGTATGTTCTACCGACTTGTCATCTCGACGCCATATATTATCGAATCCAAGCAAGAATCAACCCGAAAATTCAATGTACCTTATTAAAATTAAAAATAATTCTCATTTATATTTTTATAATATAAGAGGCTTCTGTTATAAAAAAGTGCCCTCTTCAAAGCATTTGTAAACTCCAACAAATCGCAATTCAAGCAAAAAATGCTCACTTAAACGTGGTTTTTTTTAAGACTTTTGACAATAACCAAAACGTTATGCTTAACGATCGTCTATATTTATCTACGGAGCAATTACAAAGCCGGTTACTTTTAAGTCTCAATACGTACACTCCGGAAGATAGTAAAACATATGATATCGAAATTTGTTTTATTGTTTGAGCAGCATCTAGACACTGCATTTAGCCGTTAGGATTAAAAACTGACAGTTATGTCAGAATTTGACACAAAAATTTACTTATTTCTGTCTCAGAACGATTAAAACTTTAAATTAATTGTAATATATGGAAAAATTGTTCGGTGGAACAACGATTTTATCACCTTTATCGCTTAGATATGTGTATCAAAGGGTACTAGACTCGTGTGTGCAAACTGATGTACTTGCATCAAAACATGATGGTGGGGGGAGCATTTTAGAGAGTATCAATTTTTATGTTCCTGATGGCTATCTCCGACAGCGTCAGCACAGACTGTTTTACCTCCCGGTTTCCAGAACCAACCTGCCTCTGGTCATGCCGATTGGAAGAGCAGTCAAGCAGCTGAACATTATCACTTTGGAGATCGACATCTTTCACATTAGTGAAACTATGTTTAAGAGGCAAATACTCTTGCTATTAGAGAGTATTATACCTTAATAATGTCGAACCATTGCTCAAAGGTTCTTGGTTTGATATAAAGTTCCAATCTAACGTTTTAAATCCTTTGTTATTTGTTATGTTACTTTGTGAAAAAATAATTTGAATTTGAATTTGAATCGATAGTGTATCTTCGTAATCGTTTGGGAGAATGTATCTTCAACAATGAAGTCAAAATGAAGCTATGTCACTTTAGTCAGTGGATATGTGTACCGTGACGTACGCTACCCCTTATTACATATCGATGTACCTACCCAAAACTTGAAGGTGGAGGTCGGTAGCGTATCTTCGCAATAGCTTGAGAGAACTTATCTTCAACCATACCGTTGTGGTGAAGGAACGACGTCCTTGGCTTCTCATCATAATCACGGCAAAGGTGAATGATACCACTCTGTTCATCCCTGTCCTCGCCAAGTTGAGGGCAGCATTTTATGAAGACTCCGTCAATAATTTTATTTGGTTAAATGACAAATCCAGTCCAATATTCTGGAGAACATTAAATTCATTGCCGCCATTGACACGCGAGGAACAAAAGAACACGATGTTTAAAAGGACCACAAACCTCTGTAACATAATAAAATAAAATTCAGTTATCGCTGTTACTCTAATTATAACCAAATTCTTTATTTTATTCAACGCGTACTAAATACTTCTGCCACCTCCAACTGATATAGGAGTTTTCCTGTATTATCAAGAGAAAATTCAACACAGCTCAATGGGCGTTTTGAGAATATAAACAAAAAACTAAGTCATGATCAATTCTGGTAACACTAAACCTCCTCATTTATTATTTATTCGAACTTCAGATCGTGTGAATTCAAATCAAAGGTGCTACCCACATTTGTTGTATACCGGTTGTCAATAAAATCTGCTGCTGGATGCTGGTCTGAGTAAACGGATACCTTATTGAGGACATATTCAGTACATTGATACTGGTTTCTGGTCAATGTGACCTAAATATACCGGGTTACAGATTCTCCCACAGACGCGTAACTCAGCGTAATTCATGTAGGGATATTTATTATATCTAACAGCGCTTAATGCAATTTATCATGCATCGCCACAGTATCTATCTTAAGGCTTGGAAACCATTGCAATGACAAAGTAACTTTTTTCAAATACTTGTTTAGCATCACAGCAAACCAAGAGGACCATTATCATTAGTAACTTTTTATTTAATTTATTTAATAAGTTTTTCTACTGAGTTTTTCGTTTTTTTCTTTGTCTATACCCGCCTCTTTTGCATACTCACCCTCTCTTACCACACACACACAAATCCTTTCACCCTCACACACACCCTGATTGGTCTGACATACGTTTTGTATATCCGAATCTTGCCTTCAATCCGCATGTGTTCGGCGTACCATACGACATTTCTTAAGCATCCAGATGTTTTACTAACTGAGATGGATGTGTTCTAATCATCACTGCCACTATGGCTGCATCGTCTGCATGGCATGTGATGTTAACGACCTTATCTCCCTTAGTTTTAGATTTACCACTTTCTTCATTTTTGAAAACGTTTTTATAAATTTATTCTGGTTTTGTAATAAAGGGTTTTTGGCTAATAATATATTGTTGTGTTATATTTAGTTCTAAAGGTGCTAAACTTGGTTTGTTTATTTGTTGTTCTCAATATGCGTTTTTTATTTTAAATGTTGATATAACTTAAGTTCCGAATGGAGTTGTTGTAACTTCTGGGAATGTAATTCGTATGTATTATATCTGTAAAATACTTTTTTTATGATTTATAAATATAAAAAAAATTTGGTTTCCAATCAAATTATTTATTTAATTTCTTTATAATTTATACCACTTTATTACTTTTTATTGGATTTTTCATAAAACTAAAATATTATTAACCGACATTCAATTCATTTTTGAAAATTGCATTACTCAATTTAGTGCACCCCTGTTGATGAGAAAAACACAGTTGTAAATTTGCAAAAATTATTCTATATTTGAAAATAAATTATTTTTAGATTAGGAATTCAATTATCAACAAGTACCAAGGTTTCTACTTATCAACGAAAAGATACATAATATTTTTTCATGACAACGAAACTTTGATTTGGTTTATTTTAGTTAGGCATAAAAAGTCCTAAATGCAGTTGTCTTTTTTGCATAGCATTGGGGATGCATCTTTCAGACAGTAACAGAAAAAAATGTTTTATTACTTATTTATCGAAATACCCTGTCACCGCATTACCTCACAATTTATGTTAACCGAAACATAAAAATAAATAATATATTTGTACATATATGTAATTTTAACTAAATCCAATAATTGATACCGAACTTTTGATTGTGTTCATATATATATATATATATATATATATGTATATAATTCTTATGTACGTGTGATGCCGCTGAACCCAACCTAACGTTACCCAAATTAACCAATTTACGTGCGGTTTTCAGCAAAATGTAAATCTTTGCGCTGCGCTTATTCGTAGATATTAAAATTTTCAATCGAATCTGTAAAAAAGTTAAAAAGTAAGAAGCCTAAATTTTTTTTTCATCGACCTACCAGGGTTGCATTCAACGAGAATGCACATTACAGGAAAAAAATTAAAGGATGTTGTTTTTTGTGTTTAAAAATGTTTGTTTTTAAATGTTTACAAACGACATTCGTTGTTATGAATCCCAACCAGATTCTTACCTCAAATTCCTTAAAATTTCTTCCCATGTATTTTTTAAACTAGATTTTTAGTAATACTAAAATAATATTAACTGACATTTAATACATTTTCGAACATCGCATTTATGAATAAAGTGCATCCCTGTTGGTGGAAAGACCAGCGTTTTACATTTGCAAAAAGAATTCTATATATGAAAATGAATTATTTTAGGTTTTGGAATTCAACCATAAACAAGTACCTAGGAACCTACTTAAATTCAATATTTGAATATTATTAATTTTTAGATTTGGAATTTAATTATAAACAAGTACCTAGATACTGACTTATCAAAGAAAAGTATTTTTCCTTTAATACGGACAGTTTTTGCACGCTTTGACAATTCAATCAGGTATGTTGATGACCCGGTAGGTGGCGCTGCGATCTTAATGTCAAATGTCACAAAATTCGAATTTTTCGAGATTTTGCGTTTGCTGAACCAGCTAATAGCAGGCAAACCAACGTTCGGGCAGAAAAAAATATGTCGGATCCTCTAGTTTAATGTATATATACGAGTATGTACTCAAATCGAGCAAAAGCAACGCATTGTGGGGTTCAGCTCGTCTTACATAAAAATTTCGAAATCACCAAAAATGTGACTTGTGTCCTTAGAATTTTAAGATGCTAATTTTTTACGTACGCGGGCGGTATTGCTTCGAACTGTCAAACGCTCTGTCGGTATTTTGATGATTGTGTAACGAATTTCGTGCTAATTACATCAAAATTCATTATGCCGACTTGTGCCATGAAAGGATGTTCAAATAGACCTGGAAAAGGGAGAAAACGCTTCAGTTATCACAGGTATTTTTCAAATATTATAAATTTTCACATTAATACGTTTTTGGGTAGTTTTCAACATAAATGCACCACTATTTTTGTACTATCATTTGAGCAATTATTATAGCATTTGTTTCTGCGTAATTCAAATACCTCATACATTGGATTTTTGTAATTTAAATCAAAAAAATTAAATCGTTTTAATCCAAATTTTTCTTTAAATGTTCATGACATGCAAACTCGACGACTTTTTACCGAATCAACCGACATCTGAAAACCATTCCTTATCTTTTTATCACACTGAAAGAATGTGAAATTGTCGTTTATTGAATGTAACTAAAAGAGATGACAATACATCTGCGCCAATTTTGAATGGTATTTTTATGACCACGTTTTGGAGCGGCTCTTACAATTAAGACTGCTAGGGCTGTGCATTACCTGAAAATATTACGTATTCACTGAAATGTTATTTATTAGTGTCATCATTTTATCATTAAATTTATAAGCATAATATAGTTAATTAAGGTTTTCTTTTTGGATTCCCGATACATGAAATAAGGCGGAATAAATGGATCCATCTGACAGAGCGGAACAATTGTCCCCTGAAAACAACAATTGGGTGTGTTCCAACCACTTTCTATCCATTAATTTTGACAAAAAAATATTCGGTGCGTATAATAAATGGTTCCGTACCCCCCATGTTTTCAAAAACCTAACTCGCTATGTGTAAATATACATTTATTTCATATTTAAATACCATAAAGTCGGAAAAATCAGTGTACGTGCATGAGAAGATGTATGAATATAGAGGAAGCGAGGTCTTTATGCAAAGACAGAGTGATATGGCGTTCTGTCTTCTCTGCCTACCTTTTCGGTGAAACGGCGAAATTTCTCCAAATCACCAAATTGGAAGGGACATCTTCAATGTATCCAAAGATACAAGTTTAAATATAAAATTTAATAGAGATTACTGTTTTCAGTTCTCAAATCAAACAACGAATTCGGAAAATATTTTGAAATTGGAGACTCCGTTTAACCAGTTTTTAAAGATGTAAGTTATAACCTGCCGTCAGAGTGAGACAACATTTTAACAAATTGGTTAATTTTCAAACTCAATAAATTTACTTTATTGCAAGTTTACTTTTTTACTATATGTAATTGCATATTTGTTTATTAAATTAATTTATGTACCCAACAATGTCATTTATAATGTTTATTTTTGCTTACTTTTATAGATTTAAAATGTTTTCATTAAACTTGTTACTAAATTAAAATAAACGTTTATATTGTACTTCCTACTCCCTACCAATCTCTGTAAAAAATCGCTTAAAGTCGTGCATTTGTGACAACCCTGTTTTATAAAAATCTGGAAACGAAAAACGTCTTCACTAACCAAACGACCACGCCCCCTTTTTAAAAATTCTTACAAACTACGGAATAGTACGAACTCAAAGATGTATTTACTCTAAGCATTTAACATACAAATCAACTCTGCCAGCGCAACCAACTTTGAATACCGGGGCAGCATCTGATTCTATCTTATGTAATATTATGAAGATTTATGTTATAAACAATGTTTCGACTCTGCGGCGTAGCTGCCGCTGTCAACTATCGCTTAAATAATAATTAGCGTTCGCAGCAACCGTCATTAGCGTCACAATATCCACACTAATTAAACATAATATTGTCACTCACAACATTTGCTATTGTTACCGTTACTCTGTTTTCGTCTCCGGACTTTGGACCCGCATTTTCATTTTATTTAATCAATGTTTTCTTATGACGTGTATTTATTATTACCTTTCAGAACCAAGTGGGGCATAGGGCACTGCATTGGTACACCAATCGCAGCGTAGCTTGATCATTTTTTTCACGTGAAAATCTTTTTCTTGAATTCTAAGTTAAGTGTATAAAAAATAAAAAAACAAAAACAATTGGCGTAAGTATAGCCTGTGAGCTCGCCAATACATGACAGATGACATTAACATAACCATAGAAAAACATAGCAGTTGAGCTCTCAGAAGTAAAGCAACGTGAATGCAGCAATGCTTGAACTACATCTCAATAATATTCTAATAATAAATAATATTATTTGGCCATACGGAACTTTAAAGCACACCTTGGTTTAATTACTAATAGTTTTTTATCGGTTAGGTAGGTGTATTTAAAAAAAATGTTGCGTACCTGAAAAAACCACAAATAATTATGTTTTTGTAAATGATGTCAGTAGCGACACTCAGAGAGTGGCTTTGTGACGTTTTGTCATTTTTTATAAGAAATTCATGGCGTAGCCGAAATACTGTTATAAAAACGAGGATGTTTTTGTTGATTGACGTTAGCAGGCGCTACCCAGGGGCGACTTTGTGACGTGAGAAATTATTTAAAAAAAGAGATTCATGGCGTAGCCGAAATATTGTAATTAAAACGAGGATGTTTTTGTTGATTGACGTTAGCAGGCGCTACCCAGGGGCGACTTTGTGACGTGAGAAATTATTTTAAAAAAGAGATTTATGGCGTAGCCGAAATATTGTAATTAAAACGAGGATGTTTTTGTTGATTGACGTTAGCAGGCGCTACCCAGGGGCGACTTCATGACGTGATGAAATTATTAATTTAAATATTTTTTTTCATTTTACATAGCGTAGCCGAAATAAGAAATTGCGTGGTGTTTCGAAATTTAACGGTGTAGGTAGCCGCCTAGTTACAATATTATTTTTGTATTTGTATAACTCCTGTTTTATAATGTTTATGTATTTATCGCTATAAGAATTAAACTAAAGATAGTTTTTACTTTTAATCGCTATCCGTTTTTTAAATTACGTTTGTAACACTCAGTAATATTTATTTTTCAAGTATTCAATGTTATTTTTGCATTTTAATTAATATTGTTAATATAAAGCGTACTTTTATTTACTCGAATTTACTAGACTGTTTTTATTACAAAAAATAAAAATGCATATTTCTCTATGTATTTTTCTGTTATAAACAATCTATTAAAATAATACACATCAAATTTCCATTGTCTGTTGATTTTATTTGCAATCTTCTTTTTTTTCGATGGTTAAAACTCTAGGAAATTCAAAGACAATAAAATTTTTACTGTCATATATTGGCGAGCTCACACGCTATACATAGCCCAAACAATTTTAAAACAGTGTTCAAGAAAATTTTGTTTTTTTAAATTATTTTTTATACATTTTGGTTTCAAAAAAAAAATTAATTTACTGAAACTTTGTTTTTTACTTTTATTTTGTTGATATATTTAAGATTTTTTTATGTTATACATTTTATTATTGTGTTACTAAAATATTTAAAAAGAAAAATTTATACAAAAAACTGCGTTTGCAGTTTGGCGGTAATTAAATGAATGTTAAAAATAAAATGCTAATGAAGAGCGCAACCATTGGGAGAATTCGTTTATGGTAAAAATTAAAAGGATTTTAATTTATAGCACGACGAACGATTGTCACACAACAACGCGGTATTTTATAGTGCCCCTAAAGAATAAATATAATTATTTAAATTTATTTCAGCAGAGAGGGAAAACATTTTTGAGAGTTGCCTAGTAGGTGATCTCACCCACGTGATAAAGGTTTCAGCTCTTTTACTTCACAAAAGTCAACAGATGGAACAGTTGAGAAAATGTTGCTGTTCAAACATGGGCAGAATGGTGAATGTTACAGTGTGTAAAGTGGCCACTTAAACCAGCCAATGACAGGTCATAAGCCCTGTAAATGCTTAGACTTCCATATAAATTCATTTCAAATGAATCACTTTGTAATTTATACCACATAAGAGTTTAATATATTATTTAACACATTTAAGTTTCAGATATTCTGAATAACCCATCATGTATAAAATTTAAAATTTAACATTTTAAATAAATTCAAAATATATTTTTTTTACAAAGTAAATGCTGAAACAATCAACAGTATAAATTTATTAACTTTTGCCAGTACGCACGTAATTTAACAAATAATTGTTGATTATAATATCATATATATTCATTCTGATTTTCACAAATAGGAATCAATCAATTTTGAGACATAAATCCCAACTCCATAAATCGCATTGCCCATATGGGAACCGATAGATCCGAACACATATTTAACTATACCACACCACTTCGCCTGTTTGACCTATTCTCGCTATAACATGATGGCAAACAATCTTTGACAGAATCATTTCTACATAGTTTTCTTACTTTATTTGGTGAAATTGGGGAAGAGGGTAGAGAAGTATTTTGTGAATATGTAAAGGGGATCTTAGGAGGTTCTTTATGACCCGTTTTGATTATCTCTATGTTCCCAAAAAATTAAATAATATGTCACTAGAAAATTTTATAACAAATAAAAAAAACAACAAAATTTATTGTTACAATTTACAACTGAAAACGAAAAAGACAGTGGTATGAATTTCAAAAAACTGAAATTATGATCAAAAGAATGAAATAAACATAGATTTGTCTTATCTGGAAAGTACTCCTTTATCAGCAACCATCAAAAAACTAAATAAACCTTGAAAACTATCACAAAAACACGCTAATATTGCAAAATTACGGGAGCTAAACAGAGAACAAACTGACATTTACAACTGTCAAAACTCGAGTCCTGAAATTAAATATTTGGATTTAATGATGGATTTAAAACAATTATTTTATTAAAATACTAAGATGGTAATAAAAAGGTTGCAGAATAAATTTCGATTTTGAGAAGAATTAGAAGATTTGTCGATTCATGCAAAAGTATTTACAACACAATTATTGAACCACAAAAAACTACTGTAGCAGAAAATTATTTTCATCAAACCAAGACAGTTTATACTACAAAACAAAGCCTTAAGAATTATTTTGAAAAAAAACCGATACACAAGAGTAAATTTGATGTTCAATGAATTTAAAGTACCTACTAACATATAGGCAAAAATATTTTACAATACGATGATATTCGTGTATAATATTATTAATTCTAAAATAAAAAAACAGAGATTTTTTTTTAAAAATTATCAAAGCTAACATGAACATGATCGCAATACCAGAAAAAAGGTAAAAGTAAGACTCCCATTTAGATAAAGGGTGAAATAACCGGTAATAAGTCGGTAAAAAAATATTATATGGGAATAAAACTTTTATAAAGAGAAAAAATGTAAATCAAAAACTAGGTATTTATACATATGTACATTGTTATTATAAGAGTACGCATAAAAAATGTGTGCCCTACATCAAGATTCAAAATAAAAATATATAAAAAACATTAAATTTAATAATCTTTTAATATATTCATGTAACTCGCTAAATTAAAATACGAAGAGTATTATTGGTGTCCCAAGCATATCTCTATTTTTTTTGCTTATGTTAAACGTCGGCATTACACAGAAAAGTGCATTTTTTAAATTTAACAACCGGATTCGGGTTTCGGAGCGAATTCCAGATGTCCTCATAAATTATATTTAAGCCATGTTTAAATACATTTGACTAAAATTAAACTTATTTGATTGAAGGGACGTAATATATGTCACAGGATGTCTCCATGGTGTACGGATTAGACGCTATACTCACGCATGGTAGGTTCCGAGTTTGATTCCCTGTGACCACACAAAAATTAAATGTGATTCTTCTCAAGCTTGGGTGTGCTGTATTCAATCACTATAATTGGGCTTCTTGTCTCGTTGTGGTGCAAAAAAAAAAAACATTTATTTCATGGACTTTATTATTTATTTTCAGTTTGAAACCCATTGCTCATAAAAATGAACGTTTAATAGTTCCTACAATATAAAAGCTTTAAAAATTGTTAATATCATTTATCTATCTATCTATCTATCTATACAAAATAACCGTGTCTTTCCCTACATACTTGTACTGTTGCTAATGCTAAGTGCTAAGTTTTAAACTAACACAACCAATAATATGTGAAGTAACGGTCAATCCCACTGCCTTCATAAAATTGAGTTAAAAAGGCAATGCCGGATAGGTCAAACCAGTATTTTCAATTCTACTTATCGGTAAACCCACAACTGCTATGCGTTTTGTTCAAAACTGGGTTTATTATTACTAAGCTTATATTTGTTTGTATTAGATTTGTTTGTATTACTACGTTCTTCTTCCTTTCCGATGCGGGATCTGGAGCGTGCGGCCGCGGTCTCAATTTGGAACTAACACTGTATTCCTCCACTGTCATACTGGGAAATTAGAAAAAGGTGATTGTGCTGACCATGTGTATTTGATTGATCACAAACTGACAATACTGCAGTGAGGGGTACAATAAAAGTTTTTAAAGTTTATTTGTTTTGTCATTTTCGCGGTTTGATTGTAAAGAAATATCAAATTTTCGCTGAATAAGTTTAAAAAAAAAAAAAAATTGAAATTTATTTGTGAGACTGAAGAAGGACTCAAGTCTTTTTGAACAGTTTCGGGAAAAGGGTGGATGCTTTCATTGTATTAAGCTTATAAAGCAAGTTAATCATTATTCAGTAAATATTTACACACTTGTACAGCTACACAGCTAAGAAATGATATTGCAAAATTACAAATGAAGCTACATTCTTGTGAAAACCGGTTATTGGCTTATTTGTTTTATTGTTAACATATGATAAATGTAGCCGATGGTTATCCGAATAAATCATAAAAAAAGAATAGAACTGAAAATTCAGTAGTCGAAATAACAAAACAAACAATAAATTACACAAAATGGTTTACAAAACAACAAATAAGATAAGTTATTTTTTGTTTTGTACATTATTATGTGAAAAGAACCTAAATTAAATTACAATATTTAAGTTTATCTAAATGTTTGTAGACAAAAGACTAGATTTCACCCCCTCGGGAGTCATTAATATTAACAAATTACAACAGGGATGGAGAATACCTTAAATAAGAGAATACGGAAGTCTAGGCATTTACAGGGCTTATGTGACTCCCGCTGGGGGTGAAATCCAGTATTTTGTCTACGAACATTTAGACAAACTCAAATATTTTAATGAAACCAACTGGTCCAAGAAGAAGTTTAAAAATTGGAAAATTGTTTTCAGGCGTTGCCCAGTATGTGAAATACTCTTCACAACAATAAAAGTTTCAGCTATTTAATTTCACTAAAATCAACAGATGGAAGAATTGAAGAAATATGGATGTTCAAACATAGGCAAAATGGTGAATGTTACACAGTGTGTAAAGTGGCCACTTAAACTAGCCAATGACAGGTCATAAGCCCTGTAAATGCCTAGACTTCCATATTCCCTTTTTTAAGGTTTTCTCTATCCCTGTCCTAAATTATATTTTTATTTATTATTTATTTACAAATTTATTGCAAAAAAAAAAATATACATACTTAATAACAGGGAATCTATATAAAACCAAATAATGTAAAATGAAAACAGAGTGTTCTCTGTTTATGATAGTCTCCATTTTTTACATGGCACAGCATGTTTTAAGATGGAGATTTGCTATGGTATTTGTTACAATCAATATAGTGAATAGTTTCAGCAAACAAAGTTTCGTAAAATTTCCACTGAAAATAAACGTAAAAATTGCATTTTTCAGTAAGAAGTGATAAAAGCGCCATCTACGAATAATTAGTTTAATATTTTCGTTTAGAATCACCTTAAGTATTGTAAGGAGTTGGTAATAACAACATACCTGCAGTCGTCTGCATACTCACATGTCCTGGCAAGTTCATTCTAAAATTCTCTTTGACTAAACATTCATACGCTTAGAGCCCAACTACTAGTAATATATTTTTATTTATAATAAACCAGTATAAGTACTCCCAAGTACGTAATAACGTAACATCTTAAATACCACACAAGTACATAACAAATGGACATGTTGATTTTAAAATTTAATGTTATTTTCATCCTTTACGTCGAGTATTTTCTCTACTACTTCAATTACCATCTCAAAGTAAATTTTTTGCTTTCATATGTTTGCCATTCGTCAAAAGAAGTTCACTCTAGAGTTACACAATTTGACCAACAGCGGGCTTTATTTATAAACCTGGTATAAGGGTATGCTTAGGTATGAAGTTATACCTACCAAATAAATTATACTTACCAATATGCCTAGGCATAATTTAGCCATCATCATCCCCTTTCCGCACCAAGTGCACTGCATTTGTACACCTTGGTGAGTTAAAAAAAAATTCATTGGAAAGCCAACAGACATTTATAAGATACAATTTTACCATAAATACATATCATTAAGTCAAATAAGAGGCTTTTACATAATTTTGTTTTTGTAAATGTTGTCAAATAAAAATTATACATAACATAAAATAACTAATCATACAAAACATAAGTTTTACCAGAAATATTACTAGAAATGTAAATGTCATACATATTATTCAAAATATATCTACGTTTGAATATTGGTCACACAGTTGCACATTATAATATATAATACAACTAAAGTTGACCATACAGTGTACATTTATAATGTTTTTATTTTTTATTTTTTTTTATTTTTATTTTGCACCACAACAGGCCAGAAGGCCCAATTACAGTGGTGAATTACATTACAGAACAACCAGGCTTGAGAAAAATCACATTTTTAAATTTTTGTGTTCTCACCGGGAATCGAACCCGGAACCTTCCGTGCGTGAGTCAAGCGTCTTGACCACTACACCACGGAGGCCGCCTAAAGCCTTTTGCTACATAAAGCTGAGATGATTAGTCTTATGCTACAGGTTCCAGTCCAGTCGGGAATCGAACCCTAGATCTCTTGCATATTAGCCAAACGCGCTGACATCTACACCACGAGATCGATAAATTACTGCACAACCTTATAGCAGGTTTATAAGTAATGCCCAGTTTCTATTCTTATTCTTGGAATTAGGGGTCAGTGCTATGCTTTAAGCTCCTGACGTCACTGCGACCTGTAGAGATCTGTTGTGACGGGTCTCCGTGAATAGTTTTTGCTTTTCAAGCCTGGGCTTGGAAGGCGAATAGACCGATAGACCTGAGTCGATAGACCTGGGTCGATAGACCTGGGTCGATAGACCTGGCTGCTGTGTGGAAGGCGAGAGTTCTCATTTTGCTAAATATCCCCCTCGAAGCTGAGATCCGTAGAGTATCGGTTGACTAGGTAGGGGGCGATCTCTTTAACATCCTCAGGTTTAACCGTTGGTTCCACGAGGATGAGGCTTCTTTTATGAAGTAAACTATCACATTCACATGGACTGTGTGAAGATGTAAAAACATTAAGAAAAGGATTAAGAAAACCTATGATCACTTCCAGTTGAGAATGCATTTAATAAATTCACACCCTGTACTTTTCTTGGCTTTAAATGGCTGTTATATAGTCGATTTTATTTATAGTAATCCAATCAGGACTCATCCATATCCATTCTCTTTGAGGTTTCTTTTGAAAGAATGTATTTATTGCATCATATGCTGTTTTTACATGAATTTTCGCAATTGTCTTTCGCTCTTATTTCTTGAACCAAATCCTCATTGACAACATAAAAATCAATTTAATTATTAAATTAAAAAATAAAACGAATGTTTTATAATATTATATTTATTTACTCGCTAAAATATGTACAATTCCTATGTTTACATATTATTAAACGAAATATCAATTATCCTTACATTATCTTACTTACTTAAAACCTACGAAATGTACGAAGAACATATGTTATTTTTAAAAACAAATTATTTTCTGCATAGTGATTGGGGCAAATATACTTTGTTCAAATGACAAAATAATATTCGTTGTGCATAGAAAGAAAGGTGTAAAAAGAGCTAATAAGAATAACAAGTTCTTATATATTTAGCGATTTTTGATATCGGAATATACAAATATAATATCACAAACTAATTTTTTATGAAGTTTATTTTATAAACACATAAAAATAATACTTATATATTTAGCCTTAGAGAGCGTTTTGTGCAAATGGCAGTTTTGTTTTGATTTATTAAAAAGTATTGATTGGTTTATTGTTTTTGTGATTCATTTAAATTGGATAAATTATGAGTAGAAGAGTATTAAAGTGGAATCATAAATTATACTATCATAAGTGGCAGTATTTAAAAGTTAGCATGACAATCTAAGAATTCTTTAAAGTATAATTAATTACATGAAATAATTTGTTCGTTTTTAATCTCATTTTATTATTTATTTTAAAATGTTTAATTTTAAGTTTGGCTTTTTATAAAACCAAAGATTAAGTATGTTTTTAGCCTCGTACATAAAAATTAACATTTTAAATGCCTTTAGAATACTATTCATATGTGTATATTTTACATGTTGTTACATTAAATATACAATTAGCAAGGCTTTTCTTTAAACAATATTCTTATTTATGATATAAATACAAATGGTGTCATTTTTCAAATACTGCTTAAGTTTGAAAAATTAAATTTTTCACTGAACTGGTAAATTGGAAACAAATCTTTGTATTCTGCATTTTGAAAAAATACTTTAAAAATAAAAAATTAACCGAGAAAACTTTAAATGTTTGCTTTATTTGGCTAGAAATAAAATGAGGTTTAAATTTTTATTATTACTTTTTTGTGAATATATAAATAGTAAATTTCAACAAAAAATACTTGTACGTATTGTGATAATGTCTTTTAACAGTAATCGTTCGATGAAATATTGTAGTCAACTATTTTGCATCAAAATATTTTTTTGTTTCGCTATGCTAAGCTATCTACTGAAACAAAATAATAAATGTCTTAACCGGGCGAAACAACTCATATTTTCCATTTATTTGATATCGAAGGTCTCGACAAATAAAGCTTTAAAACTAGTTACACGAGTTTTCATCTTATTTTTAATTAAGATATTAAATGACCAAAAAGACTAAGTCAATTCGTTTCGGTTTTAATGAATATTTTATGATTTATTTTATAATAGCAATAAAATAACAGTTGTCTTTATACTCCTCAATTTTCTTACTTTTTGTATTGTAAGGAAACCATTGGGTTTTTATTATTAAACCTGCCTTTTTTAAACACATATGTATCTATAATGTACTAAGTTAAATAGGCTAACAATTAATTTAAGAAAAGAAAACTATTTTATAGCTCTGTACCGCTGACAGGAACATTTAAAATATGAAATGCTTTTGAAACTCTGATAAAAAATGTTTTTTTTCGACATAAGCTCTCCAAATAAAGCAATAAACAATGAAATGATCAATTGGCAGCCCTTTTCTGTATCGTGCACTGAAATAGTCGCATAAAAAACCACCCTCTAGGGCTTCATTGGCAATTCACCCATGCAATTCCAATATTTTAAAATGTATCATTTCTCACATTTACAACTTGTTGAAAATGGCTAAAATTTTTTTATATTTTAGTTAATCAGAAGAACGCAAAAAAGAGATTTATTTTTAACAGGTATTCTAAACTTGTTATCTCTTTTGTTTAAAATTTAAAAAAATTGCAAATATGACATTTAAGGAAAACGAATGGAATGTATTGGAAAAATAAAACGTAAATGATACCTACAAAATACTCATGCATCTTGATTCAAAACTCTAGCAATCTCCATATTGTATGAAATCCTATTTTTTGGTATATTTGATAGGCGGGTAGCAAAAAACGTCGGTCTTATATTTTATACGACATTGATTCTGTTCTCAAAAACCCAATTTCTCTAAGCTGTAAAATGATATTTTTTGTAACTACTTTATTCGTTTGGACCTTCGATATGATTATCTCATTGGTTGACAGTCAATCTGCCATTATTAAATAATTAAATACAAATTAATGATATTTATCTTCTCTTGGCAGCGGGGGCCTGCGTGTGTTGCATGCAGCCCTCTACGTTTTCAGGCCAATCACAGACGTTCTCGTTGGGGTTGAAGACGAGGTTAGACGGGCACGGCATGTGGTGCTTCCTCTCTCCCTCGCACATGTAGTACATGGTGCAGTCGGCCTTGTCCTTGTGGTAGGATATATGGCCATCCTCCTCATCGCAGGTCACCTCGTTGGCTTAAGAGAGAGAAAGAAGAACATAATTAGAAGGAGACAGATTCATCAATTGTACAAAGACATAAAATTTTGAATCTAAATACTTATATTTTTGAGAACGAAATATGTAAACCTTTTCTGTAGGTTCTGTCAGTATGTGAAAAAGGACTAGAACTCCGGATTAATGTTTTTGTATTGATGGCTTTTCTCAGGTAAACATCTTGAACAAGGATATAGAGTGCTGATTATTTGACCCCGAGGTATATTAGTTAGTGTATTTATCCACGATGTTTAAGGTCTCGGGTTCGATTCTCGCAATAGTCATCGTGAAATAATGATTCAATAAGAAAATTTTCTCTGCGATTATTCATTATTCTTGGATTGCTATCCGAAGCATCTGATCCCTGATATGCTGCGATTTGAATGCAGTGCCCTATGCAACATTGTGTGCAAGAAAATGAATTACTGAGATCAAAGTTCTGTTGAATTTAAGTATTTAATAGGCTTCCCTTACAATTTATAGTTAATTGAAAAAAGTTTATTGGTATAAAAACATTCACTTACTATTTGAAGAAAGGTAGTTCAAAACCTAATAGTATATGTTTATAATCAAGAAATTCTGAATAAATCCATACTGTGATACAATATAATAATAATGTCTGTCACACCCACAGATATACTGTATTATCTATTCAGTGGTCACACCCCAACAGAGCGACCGATTGACGTGATTTTTTTTGCATAAGGATAGCCGGAGAAATGAGATACCCGGAAAATACCTCGAGGAAATTCTTAGTCAAAGAAGAAAATATTGTTAAACAGAAAAACGATATTACGTAGACATAGAATAAAGGACAGTTATTGTTTTTGAAAAGCGATAGTTGGAAGACCGGAAATCGATACAGACTACATTTTATTTAACTAATTTATTGACTGATTCATCCCTAATATCACGCGAGCAAAGCCGTGGGAAAAAACCGGTTAGTAAACAAATTACAAAGAAAATACAGTCTTATTGGGAATGAATAATATTAAATGACAATGGAAATCGATCTCAAAAATTTATGAATAATTTATTTGTTAAATAGTATCGCCCCAAATGTTAGCATATTGCATAATAGCGAGGCTTTCCTCAGAATGACATTATTAAAAATTTAATAATGATGTAATATTTTCTAATTCATATTACAAATTTAATTATAAGTACCTATCGCATGTATTTAATAAACGATTTGGATTTTCTATTATGTTTTTTTAAATAAATACACAAAATTAAAATTACGTTTGCAAACCGTAATGACGAATTTCCATATCCTTTAAACCAATATATTATACTATAATATATTGACTTCTACTTACGATCTTTAGTGGTGTACTGTCCACTGGGGTTGTAGTTCTCGAAAGGACCATCGTATTCCAACTTGACCTTGTATCCTTCAAGTTCTTGCCTCATGGCGCTGATGAGGGGATATTTTCCTGTTCCACACTGTCCGCGGAAGTCATCCATGTCGATGGACCAGATCATAATTCCTCCAAAACCTTCTTCCTTCAACCAGGCCATCTAAATGGACAAAATACAGTTAGATAATAATATTACTTACACCTTCTATATAAATTAATTAATGAATTATTTTTAATTGAATTCGTTACAGTTTACATACACATGCATAAGGGCAGGCATATTGCCTTAAGGCAATTTCTTCCTACCTACCCAAAACGTTTATTTTGAAAAAATCAGTGGTAACTGAACATATTGTTGGCATATTATAATATTTTCTTTATAGAATAAAATTTTGAAAAACATATGTATATATTTTTCAAGAAATAAAAATTGACCAAATATCTAAACTATACTATGAAGAGAAGAGAAGGTAAAAAGGAAAGGTATATATTTGCCTTAGTTAATTACAACAGTTATATGATGAAACATATATGCAAGAAATTGTACGAAATGAACATAAAACTATGTAGCAAAGACAAACAAGTGCAATAAAATAATAGTATACAATATATTTAAAGGACGACCAACTTATAAGACCTTGAGCTAACCCATGCCAATACATTTTTATACCACACTGCGTTAATGGCGAAAGAATCTACAAAAAGCCGGAATTGTTGTGTGACAAATTAAATAATCTATAAACCCTGGACATTAGAGCATAAAAACAAAAGTCGCTTAAGAGAATTTGACAAATATCAGATTTTGACTTCTAGTGACACGAAGCGATAGCAACAGAGATAGGACTGTCAAATACTATCTTCTTCCTCGTTTTGTTACGCCCTTGTGATATCAAGGCCGGGTCTAATGATTGTAAATACCCGACGCGTTATCCATTCGGGATATTTCGGAATCTACCCGAAGTGGCTTCGTAAATAGCAGACATGTCGAATGGAGATACGTTACTCGTTATCCACACAAGTATTAATCGAAATATACCAAATTAATTAAAATTAAAAATAAATTTATACTGCAAATAAATCATATCTTCGTGATTTCAGCATATGTTAATATGGTTTTTCTTTTTCTTTTGTTTTGTTTTGTTTTCTTTTTATGGTCATGTCATTCCATATATATGTGCAATAAACTTTTTAATAATTACAAAAGGAATGGCTCACGCTCAGACGCTGTAGTCTTTGTGAATATTTTTTCTAATTCATGTTGTAGCTAAATTTTAAGATGTATTTTTGTAATTATATTTCTATGTGAATAATATGGGTATGGAAAGAAAACAAATAAATAAATGCCTTTATAAGACATTTATGGCGTTGCCGAGATACTGCAATGAAAGCAAAAATATTGATATTGAGTGACGTTAGTAGGCGCTACTTAGGGCCAATGTAGCGTCGCGAGATTAAACAGTGCTAATTAATAATGAGCGCTTGAGTAATACCGAAACATCCCGAACGGGAGACGTAGCTCTGAGTGATGCCGAAGTATCCCGAATGGATCAGATCAGATCCATTCGGATTCATAGAGGAGGATAAAAAAAACATGTTTTTAATGAGTGACTCACAAATAATGCTAACTTTGAAGTTACCTAGTTGTAGTAATTACCCCGCGAAATGACAGTAAATATTTATGTTGATGGGGTTTTTGAAAGTTTTATAAAACTTTTTTTAGGCAGTCAAATTATAAAAAAATATTTTGTTTTAATTTTCGTAAGCGGTATCACGGAAATACACCTGATTTAATTAGCTTGCTCGCAAGTTAACGTTAACAGCCATGCAATATTACCTCGTTACTAGTAAAGCAAACAGATGGCGCTAATCACAATTTCACAACAAAAGTTTCATTTTATAATTTACAAATACATACGTTATAAAATATTTAGTTTGGTTACTCACAAAAAGTTTACACGTATACTCGATCAAAAAAGGATTATTAAAAATTCCATTGGACTCCAATCATTTAATAAATATTATTCTCCAATATTTTGGATTTTGGATTAGCACCTGGAGCAGAAAACTAATAACATTTTATTTATATGCATTTATTATTTAATAAAATAGTATCAACGAAGTGTTCTACAATTTTAAGGAAAGGAAAAACCGAACCAGAAAATAATATCTACCACTGCAAAAAACTAAGTCCACTTATGTGTCAAAGTTAAAAATTATATATTGGTCAAGGCGTTTCTAAACATTTTCTACATTAAATATCGACAAAATCAAAACTCTTCCATACTCACACAATACTTTGTACACTAAATAGCAAAACCATGAGTATCTGTCTATGCAAAAACTTCAATCTTGATTTGCCAACAAAGTAGAATTATTCTGACTTGGGCAGTATTCGTTGTATGCTCACGAAATATTTGTACTCAATTGTATGTAAATATATGTATCAAAATGGGTATCCGAGTAAGTTTATATTTTATTAGTCTGTGCTCTCTATAAATTTGTTAACGATTATCATATTTTAGAATGTAATTGCCTTGCTTGGAGTTGTACCCTTGTTAGCTAGGCAAAGTGAAAGTAAAATTGTATTTTTGATAAAAAGTGTAAATAAATCAAAAATAAAAAAATAAATACCAATTCCCAAAAAGATTTCAATCGAATCTTGTTCCGAATACTGAACTGAATGATTATTTATCAAGGGAGACATAAAATTGATTTATTCCAAAATACAGGTGAGAGACATTGACAGCTGCTATAGCAGGTAATATAGCATCAATATATTAAGGATTTTGGAAACTACATATTTTCTATCATCTTACCTTTGTCTTAAGACTCCTTTCGTCATCGAAGCCAACCCACTGGTCATCTCGGTAGGCAAACGGCACCTGTTGCTCATTATCCCAAACCAGAGTTGTGTTGTCCCCGTGAAGGAAATCACATACTTCATAGTACGACATGAATCCAGCTTCGTTTGTGTATTTTCCAGGGGTTCCTTTAAAAAATAATATTTTAATATTAAAGGTACTGCTTTTACACCAATACGTAAATTTAAAACGGCATTTTTGCATGAGGGTTTCATGTTAACGATGTCGCGAATCAGACTGAGACCTATTGCATGATAGGCGCACGCGCTTACCATGAGATCATGAGGTAGATGATATTTCTAAAAAACCTAATTTTTCTTACCTCCTCCAGAAGCAGCAGCTCCAATATCGAATTGAGTTGTGTTAACAAGGTTAAAGGAACGTCCGTAGGTTGGCATTCCAATCATTAACTTCTCCTTAGGCGCTCCTTGTTTAACCCATTCGCGGGCTGAATAGTCCTTAAAAAAGTTAAATAAAATATCCTTATGATTTAGAATATATAATGGATTTATTAAACAAAAAAATAATACAAGTAAGAATTAGAATTGAGAGACTAGAGAAGTCTCGAAGATCTAGCGAAATTAATTAAACTGAACTCTGGTTGATCCAAATTTGTGTATTTAGTTTTCACTTGAATAAATTTTATCCTTATCCGTTTTGAATGTTAAATATATTTATTATTTATTAAATATGTTAAATATCAATGCGATAACAATCAAGATTATTAAATTTCACTTTGAAATCGATACGCAACACGTGAATATTAATTTCTATATGCATTGGATGTCTCGTTCCTATAAACAATGTTGTATTATTATCAAATATGAACTTATGTAAACGAAGAACAATGCAACTGCGATGATAATTATTTGAATACAATTGAGTGAAAGTTTGATGCGATTAAAGACCTGTGGATAAAAACTTTCTCAAGTCTTGACATTTTTGGAATATTATAACAATGACCAATGGTAGTTAATATTAATTGCACATTTTGAATTCAAATCAGATGTAAAAATTTCAACACTGTTGACAATGATTGTTGATTTGAATGGACGATTTACCACTGTTAAGCAACGTGTTTTATGAAACGTAAGAAAATGACGTTGCAACATCTTTAATGAAGTCGGAATATTAATATCCGTTTGCTGGAGACGTTTGAAATTAAGAGTTATTATTTGGGAGTTTATTTAATTGCCATTTGTTTTTAACATCACAAATGGCCAAGCGGCTCATTTAGAAAATTGAGCTTTTTATTATTAATCACATACCATTATTTTGGTAATACTTGAGTCCAAAATCTCATTATGAAAAAAGTTTATCACACACTTGCGTACCACCTCAAAGGCTTTTAAAATGCTTAATACAATTTTTTTTAATATTTAAGAAAAAAAAAAGGAAAAACCAGATAGATTCATCAAATTTAACTCTGATTGTTGTAAAATTTGCATCGAATTCACGGAATATTATTTTTTGTTTTAGAATAATTTATTGAAAGAAACAGTTTGTAAAAATGCAAACATTGATTATTGTTAATAAAATGAACTAACATTGCATTTCTTCACTGGCATACAGGAAAACGGGAATAAGGCGAATAAACTAACCATGTGTATTTGATCAAAAATTGACGACTCTGCTGTGAGAGGTACAATGAAAGGCTTTAAAATGTCTATGTTTGGTTATTTTTGCAGTTCGATTGTTAATAAATATTAAATTTTCTCTTAGTTAAAGATAAAAAGTTAAAAACAATAGAGAAAATACAAATCTGAAATAAGAAGGTAGTTTGAACCAACAGTTTCAGGAAAGGGATGGGCGCTTTTATTGTAATAACATAAAATATAAAGTTATAATATCTCATGTTAATACAAATAAAGTAAAAGAAACAATATTGGTGGCCAGAAGCTGGTAAACATAGTGTTCTGAAGTGTTTTTGACTTTTTACTATGACAATGATTACATTTTTATAAGTATACCGATGACTAAAAACAATAATAAAAAAAATAATAAATGATGCTGGGTAGAATGTGTAAAGTTTGTATAATATATATGACAACCTTTTAATATTCAGTTTGCGTATTGCTGGTTTACTTCACATGGTGGTTTTTTTTATGGGTCACAAAAGAGAATAACTTACAACAGTGAGTTTCTTCTGGTAACTTGTAGCACTTTCCAAGGGGAACAGGGGGCTGTTGTGTCCCACTTGTCTTTCCCACTGCCCGTGGAAGTCATATGTCATCACGTTGATGAAGTCCTAAAGAACAGTAACTCAGCATTGAATATTCACCCTCGGGCTTGTACACTTTATGAAATTTGTAAATTCATAAAATTAAAATAGTTTTAATATCAGGTTTAGACCTTAAAATATCATGATTGAGAGTTATTTTAACAAACACCGATAACTTTTTATCAGACTCACGCCCATCAAATTCTCATCATTATGAGACTCAGAGTTTCAATAGCGGTCTACGAAATCGAAAATACGAAACATAAAAAAATCGTAGCGCTGATAATACGATATTTAAAAATTGTATATTGTATGATAAATTTTAAACAACTGAACTTCCTCATTAAACACATCCGTTCATTTCTCCATCTTGCTTAAGGTTCTATTTAACCAAACCCCAAAAAAATCCAGGCCATCATAATATAATAAAGCAAATTAATTACCAGGTATTTAGAAATTTCTGGTACGTCGTATCCGGCGGCAATAGCTTCAAATGATGCAGGTACAGCGGCTGTCAGCATGAGACGGGGCTGACCTGATGATTTAGCTTCTCCCTCGAATGCAAGACGGAGCTCTTTAAGGAGTGAGACAAAAGCGGCTCGGTCATCAGCTCCTCTGCAAAATATAAGATTTAAAATATCCGCAACATATCTTTTATCACCTCATCTTTAAATTTCCCTATGTTCGTCTCCTCTTACTGCACTTGTCCAATTGAAGATTAGCATCGATATAATTTTTTTAACATACACATATTGCAAGTTTTATTTTACTTTTTTTTTTTTTGCATACTTATTGAAACTACAAAATAAATAACACCTTTTGTTTTACCGGTTGGATAAAACAAATCGCCATTTAAAAATAAGCCCTTAAACAATGTGCCGATAAAATTATCATCACAATCATTCCTTTTCCCTACCTAATGGCACATTTGCACACCAATTGCAGCCCATTTTGTTCATTTATTAGATACTCGAAGGCAAAATGATCAGTCTCGCGCTTCACGTTCAGGGACAATGAAATATTCCAATGTAAAAACAACTTGAAATAAATGTTTGTCAACCTTGTTGGTAATCAAACCCGATGCATCTTGCATGGTAGAGCATAGCATATGAAAATTCAAATAAATAAATAAGTATTTATTGTGGTTTTATCAGGAAAATGTAGCCTTTTTTAAATTTATAACTGTTGTTCACGGCGTATCGCCTTTTATACAAAATTAAATAAACCTACCTCATTGGTACTTGGTACACGTGATGTAAAACAAACAAATTACATGAAATATTATACATTTAATAAACCAAATACAATTAGAAATATCGAAATTAAAATGGACAGTAAAGTTAAGATTCAATACACACTTACATATAAGGAGAAAATTGAACATAATTAACATAAATTTAAGGTAAAAAGTGAGATTCTAGATATCTTTTGATTAGTGAATCACTCGTGTTAAGAATATCAAAATAAATCTCAAATGAATTGCCAACCTATTAATAACGTGTTTTGAGTTTGTCCAAACGATTGCAGATAGGCTGGATTCCCTAGGGAGTTATCTAGATCTAAATTTGTTGCAACATAGAGGGAAACCCAGAAAACGTATTAGTAACGTTATTGTAATTGACGTTGGTTCGGTAGTTTTCTTTTAGAAATAACATTTATTTTGAATGTCTTTGTGAAATATGAAACCTTATTAATTGTACGATTTCTGGGCAATCAAATACAGACAGTTGACTATTTTATACAGTTACATAAAACTGAACAATTCTCGTCTGTCATACAATAAAGATAGATCTATGTTCCAACCTAACCTAACTGATGACTTTTTGTCATTATATCTCTGGGCTTTATGTTTCTTATGCTAAACAATTAAAACAGCGGGCATTTTAACTTTTTCGGAAATAAAATATTATTTGCTTACCTTGGATATTCCCAGTCAACATCTAATCCATTGAATTGGTAGTCCCTAAGGAAATCTATGGCTTCGTAGACAAACTGATTCATTCGGAAGACATTGGAAGTTAATTCTTTGAATGGAGTGGATCCGAAAGCCCAGCCGCCGATAGCCAAAAGAATCTGAAAATTAATTAAAGTTATTTTCTATAATACTAAATTGCTTTGATGCATTGACAGTGAATACGTAAAAGTGAGCAACGCTGATAACTATCCCGATACGTCTTTCAAAGGGCAATGAAATATTGCGGTCTAAAACAAACTCTGAAATATTTCGTTTTCACCCTGCTAGGAATCGTGCCGGGATTTCAAGCATGATAGACAAACGCACCAACTACTGAACTATAAAACAGTATTATCTTAACTCGATTTTTTAAACGGATTTTTTCCTGAGAGTAACGACATTGGAAAACACTCGTTTAGAGTTCTTGTTCTCCAGGGGGATAATTTATATTAGTGAATTACATTACGCAATACTCGGGCTTAACAAAATAAAAAATAATTTTTAATACTTAAAATGTCAGTGCAAATTCAAATTATCTGAGTTGTTATGTCATCAACTCTGATGATGGAGGATGCAATGCAATCGGAAGCGTTAGAAAAAAATGTGAACGTCACACGACACAACAATTTACTATGTTTAATCGTGTTGTGGTTTCATGGCTAGAGTTGCGGACTCACGGATCAGAGGTCCAAGGTTCGAACCCCACTCTATCCCAATTTGATTCCCATTTTCTAATAGTGAGTTATTAATAACTCGTTTAAAATGGCCCCAAAAAACAGAAATGTTTGGGTAAATAATAAAAACGCAAACGTCTTCTTTTTTCTTTAAAAAAAATAAATAATGCATCTGAGCGCCATAAAAATCTTAAAATTGTATCCTGATTATATCACGTTAGTAGTCAAACCGAACCTTTTTATATCTGATATCCCCTCAAGCACTCTCAAAACTTGGAAGTTTGGTTTTTTTGTTTTGGTATGGTGCCAGGAAGTTTGAGAACAAGCGCAGCAGCCTTCTTTAACGAGCAGTTTGAGGGTGTGGCGTTAGCTCTGGCTTGAACACATGCTGCGGATGCCTCTTCTTTACTCCCGCCGTCAAGGTATTCAGTCGATGACGATCTTATGGATTTATTTGGAGGAAATAAGGACACGGAATTGATGTAAGAGAAGGCAAGTGTGCTGGCTTGCGATTAGGTCTTGTCGAGGCGTCTGCTAATGTCCACATCTACACTGAGCGGATGTGAAAAAATAATTGAGAAGAAGATATCATTTTGAGTAGATTTACCTTGAGTTTGGGGTTCTTTTCTCTGAGTGCGATGATCTTATCATACATGTCCGCGTCTTTGGGATCCCCTTCCGCCAACTTGTTGTCCTTGAGAGTGGCAAACGCGTAGATTACGTGAGTACAGAGGAAAGGGTCTATGTTCTCCGGCTGGAATTTCCCGGAACCAGGCCTCTTCTGGGACCAAGATGTCATGTAACAGAATACCTGGGGCTCACGTTCTAAAAAAAATTGCAGGTTATGTTAAGTATAGTCCTTCTCTCATTACACACCACATTAACATAAATTATGGACGCTGTAATAATGATCGAAACGTCAGCAGCTTTAGTTTTTTTTCAGAAAACCGATTTTTAGTTTTCATATACCTAGGCTTGTTTAGTAACATGAAGAATTTCAAAATTAATATTCGTAATATTTGTATTGTACAAACACTTTTTTTCTAAGTTTATTAATCATAAATCAACAGGGTATTTACGAACCGGGTTGTCATCCCGTTGACTCACGGATCATAGGTCTGAGCTTTAATCCTACTCTACCACAACTTGATTCCCATTCCCTAATAGTGAGTTATTTACAACTCATTGAAAATGGCCCTTAAAATTGAAATGTTTTGGTAAATCATAAGAAAACAAATATTTATTTCAAACAACAACAAAAAAAAGTTATGTATTTATGTATACGCGAAAATATTTATTATTACAAAAAAGATCACTCGACTCTTATTTATTTTTAATTATTATAAATTACAATTGTATTGTACAACAATAAACTGCAAAAAAAAATTTAAAGGTTTCACATGTATGTACAATGTAAAATCACTGATTTTTGACCAAAAATGAATGTTCTATGCATAATAGAACCATAAGTTTAAAAAAAACACTTGCAAATCTGAAATATGTGAAAATCTATAAGTTAAATCAGTTTTTTACGAAAAATCACTTCTACCAAAGCCTTATAAATGCCTAGATTATCACATTCTTCAATAAGTCCTTTATCTCTGTTGTGATATCCGTATCGTTTTATACAAAGTTCGTTTAACGAAGTTTAGAAATCGGGCAGAAAACTGGGATAATTTTATATTTAAAATTGGTGTCATTTGTGCGGATTGAGTTTACAGTTTAATGCTTTTACACATTATAATTATTAATATTATTGTGTTAATAAGCAAAAAATACCATGATAACAGTATTATTATTTTTTCGTGCGACGTTGCCGTCGAATTCTTCTTCGTTTTTTTCCTGGCCTTTTCACTTCTCAATTCGGGTGTTCTGGCCAGTGTCGAGTATTTGTTGCCGTCGAATGAATTTGCTATAATGATTTAGAATACGCATATATTGAATTACCTAAAAACAAGATGCGCGCTCTATGGGACAAACGGCACGTGTAGCTTTCCCGCATCATACTTATATGCAATGTTTGTTAGAAGCGCACTCGGCGGGCATGATGTGTGACATAAAGTAACGTAACGCCAACTGAGAGCTGTTTTGTATGTACTCGTTTCTAAACCCGACAATTATGAATCGTTTTGTATTTTTTTTTTACATTAATAATTTCATCATTAGAATCGTAAAAATCCGCTTAAAACATTCACTATGTTTTCAACGTTATTTTGAATTTGTGAAAATACCCTTTTAGTTAAGCCTTAATATTAAATGCGCTTTAGAAATAAATTTCTGTGAAATATAAAATAAAACCTACAATATGTTTACAGTTAGATGCGCAAACTGGTTTAATTGTTGGCGATTGAGTTTGATAAATATATTTAACCTTTAAAAAAAAGGTCACTAAGTGACATTAAACAATATGGTAGATGCATCGGATAAATCATGTTTATTACCACGATGACATTAAAATTAAAGTCCTTGCTAATGCGCTTGATTTATAAAAAAGTGTTTTTCTTGCTGTGAAGACTCTGAATAACATTTACTAACGAAATTTATACCGTTAAACCAGGAACCATTGATATAAATTGGTTGCAATAGAGAAGAAAAACGTTTTGGAGAATGGAATATGTAAGTCTAGGCTTATGACCTGTCATTGGCTGGTTTAAGTAGCCACTTTACGCACAGGGTAACATTATTTATTATGCGTATGTTAAACATCCACATTTCCTCAACTCTTCCAGTTGTTGAATTTTGTGAAGGAAAAGAGCTGAAACCTTTATCATGCGGTTGAGATTCATCCGGCTGAACCAATTCACCTACTAGGTAACTTCTGAAAACAATATTCTTATTTTTATACTTCAACTTTTACCAGTTCGTTAATTAAACAATGTTTTGTGTATGTCCAAATGTTTGCAGACTGGCTAGCTTTCCTTCCTAGGAAATTTATACCGTTAAACCAGGAAACATTGATATAAATTGGTTGCCATAGAGAAGAAAAACGTTTTGGAGAATAGAATATGTAAGTCTAGGCTTATGACCTGTCATTGGCTGGTTTAAGTAGCCACTTTACGCACTGGGTAACATTATGCGTATGTTAAACATCTACATTTACTCAAGTCTTCCAGTTGTTAAATTTTGTGAAGAAAAAGAGCTGAAACCTCAAACCCCTCCCTAGGGAGGTCTGTCTTCCGTTAAAGAATGAAAGTACGGTAAGGAATTACGCTCAAATTGCAATGCCATTTCACGCTTGTAACGTGGATATCTGATTTTACATAAGTAGTCAATTTATTTATTTCGGTAAAATAAAATCAAGAAAACGACAATGATGACATGTGGTCAAGGTATGGTTAAAGACTTACTGTTTTTGTCTTCGAGTGCAGTTCCCGCCTTGATGTTAACCCTCTTTGTTGGTTTTCGCACCTTGTTCAGGACCTCAGCAACACTTATCTTGATCGGAAGAGGCTTCTCCGTGACTTCTACAACGAGGGTCTGAGCTACCTTCTCCCAGTCCACATCTTTAGCGTCCTTTCCTCTTGAAATTCCACGCAATTCCTCTCTGAAAAACAATACAACAATGAAAAATGAAAAATGTTGTAAAAACATACAATAGCATAGACAATAAAACGTATCGGTTTCACAGCTCAGCCAATGATATGAGTTTCGTGAATGCTATAAGCATCACACTTTTACTTAAGAAGTGACAAATTCCAGATAACGATATGGTCTGCAAATTGATTGCAAATGGTTTTGCATTCGATGGTTGGGTGTGTTGAATCCAGACACTGTCCAACTGTTTTAATAATAAAGTAGTTTATGGTTTCTCGGGTTTCTGGTTGGAGCGTAAAGATTAATCATTTCCAACATCAAGGAATAGTCTAAAATATTATATAAGATTTTTCATAAATAAATTAGATCAAACAGTTTTCTCCTATCACACAGCTTAAAATTTAGTAAACAAAGCAATTTATTTAATTGCAAATGATTTCTCGACAAATATACTTGAATTTAACACACTTTAAAAAGTTATTTTGGATCTAGTAGTTCGGTGACCAAACCGGTGAGTTGTATTCCAATTGACTACGTTAATTATAAAGATAATCCACAAGTTTATAATATGTGCTTCATCGAAATGAAGAAATGCGGAATGAGACATTTTTACTGACTGGGAATAAATTGATTTGACATAATCAATTCTCTTTGATGGTATAAAGCATTGTAAAAGTCTTAAAATTGTCTTTAAAAGCCATCAGATTTGCATAAAAATAAAGATTTAGAACACACATTTTGGGTAAAGATTTGTGTTTACCTCATGGCTGCAATTAGTGGGTACTTGACTCCTCCTCCGCATACATCTCCCTTGAAGTCATCCATATCCACTGTCCACACCATGGCCCCTCCGAAGCCGGTGTCCTTGATCCACCGCATCTTGTTCCTGATGGACCTCTCATCGTCAAAACCGACCCATTGGTCTCCATAGACGGCGTAAGGAACCTTCATCTCTTCATCCCAGACGTAGGCAGCCCCATTTTGCAGCATCTCGCAAATCTAGCGTAAAGAAATTAATAGTCTTTATTTGAAATGTCAAGTGTTTCATTTTTGTATAAGATTTATACAGCAGAAAAATATTTCAAAACATAAAAAAAACTACAAACAAATTCAGATTTACAACGTTAAAATACGGAGTAAACTTATTTGCAGGGACTTATGACTGAAGACCTACAAACATAGGTTGCAGTAACGTCAGAAGCTTATAAAGCATTGACCCCATCTTCCAGAATAGAAATGGTCATAGCTTTTCTATTATTTTTTTTATTTTAAATTTTTCTAAATTATTCTACATCGTTATTATAAAAACGTTACTTTGAAACCATTTTTGTCTCTCCGATCATTGCGTATTCAACTTCAATTATAACATAAGTACGAACTTTAGTTATTCAATTTATTTTTCACTAATTTGACCAAATTGAGCATACCACTATGATCAGTTTAATCTCAAAGAAAAATAACTTAATCAAGATTACACCATAATTAACTAAAGGTTGATACCAATTATTCCTTAAGTTGTGCAATATAATACGAAAATAGCAAAAAGGTGTATGTTACGTAAATATGACATTAATTTAATTATCAAATTCATTTGAGCAGAAATGTAACATAAGCAGTTCACTGAACATGTAATCAGATGCTCAATTTTATTCATTATTTCGACATTGACTTTGTGGTAGTTTTTGCATCATTAAAGTTACGTAACTCATTTAACTAAAATTATTTGTATAATTTTAGTTTTCAAACGCACGCATAGAAAAAAAAATGAAAAAATAGAACTACTAATATGGTTTGAAAAAATATATTATATCCATACGAGTATTTAATGTAAAAATATTAAAGAAGAATAAAAAGAGGAGAGAATGAGGGGAAACAGATGATTTTTCAGGCGTTATTTAAACAGAGCTACTGTAGAAACATACGTATTTTATCGTGGATAGGGGATAATTTCGCAGGCAAACCACATGTACACTATATGAGCTAAAGAAAAATGAGGAATTGTAGATGGGAGTTAAGAAGTTCTTTGGGAATAATAATGAAAGGATAAAATACAAACTGTTAAGAACGGAAATTTTTCGCGTTAGTAAAGTACGGTCAACAGAGGTGAGACGGTTTGATAGCCCGCAGGTCAATTTTGAACTTTTTCAGTTACCAACAATAATCAATTCATGGAAACATCACCGTAATTTAGAATGCGTAATAATGCTTGTACGAGTGAGCATTTGGTAATAAAAAGTGAGTTTTTTGTGGTCTTCTAACAGAGTATACTAAAAAATATTTTACGACCAAATCATAAGTAAAAGTTGGCCAACGTAGATGTTTATCCATCAGTACTTCTAAATTTTTTCACAGATTTTCTTTAATGGATACACTAGTACCATTGATATTAAGAGAAGATACGTCTAACTTACTGAGCAACCTTTGACTACCTGTGAACGTAATTTGTGTTTAAGATAGGTTTACTAGTAAACTGTACTCCACCGTTTCGTCGTTATACCGACATTTTCTAAGCGAGGTTAGAGAAACTTTGAGAAAATATTAATTACTGAATACAATACAAATTAAAACAAAAAAATTGGACAATACAAGAGGTGATGGAAACGTTTATCTTAACCATCATTTAACTAAACGAAATAAAGATCTCCATAAAAAAAAACAAGGGAACTTGCTAAAGTGAAAGATCATAAATACGTATGGATCAAAGATTGCCGTATTTATGTACGAAAAAATGATGCATTCCCGCCTATTCTAATAAAAGCAGAAGTGACTATATGTCAAAGTTCTCTCTCTGTACTCTTATTTCTATTGTCTTTTATTGTACAATTATTTCACATTTTTGTATTTTGTATTTTATACGTTTTTGCATACTCATTTTTACACACAAATACACACAAACACCCTCTACACTTATAAACATACAAATACACATAAACACTTGTACCACAATTTAATATGTTTACTTTTTATTTAGAAACTTCGCTGGTCTGTCTTTAAACCGTATCTTTTGTATGTTGTTATATCATTGTCGACCGTTTGTTTCTGTAAAATAAATAAAAACAAAACAAATACATTATCTCAGAAGTTTAATTTGGTCCTTTGCAATCAAGTTTAAAATAAGTTAGATTACTCATTTTAATATTTAATTACTGTGTATAATTGGTTAAATAGTCACCTCGTAATAGGCGAGGAATCCAGCCTCCTTGGTAAACTCGCCCGCCTTACCTCCGCCACTTGCAGGGGAGTTTACCTTGAAGTTGCTTGGGTTAGACAATGTGAAAGTCCTTCCGTATGTCGGCATTCCTACAGACAAATCAATAATTTTGTTTAGCTACTAGAACAACATGCAAACATCGGCATTAAACTGTAACATATGATAACAAATTATCGAAGTAACAAATAATATAGTTATTTGATATCAACATTTTTAAATGAGCACTGAAAATCACACAATATGTTATGATTGTTATTTTTATGATTTGAATGTGTTTTTTGCTCATAATATCAGGTTATTAATTTTGGTTCCACCTAAGACTTAAATTCTTTTGATCGTTAATTGTTCATAATGGACGCTTATAAGCTCAGCTTGGTTTCCACTCTTATTTTTTTTTAAAATTTAATTGAGATTCAATTATTTTACTGCACCGGTGTAAACACTAATGCATGAACAAATTGTGCATTTATAGAATATGCAACTTTTAAAATAATATTATTGGAGCAAATGCGAGTAATATCTTCAACTTGAATAATAATAAATTCAAAAATTAAATCATTGACAGCATGCAGGCATTGTCACAGTGGGTGAGTAGTGATGAGTAAATAAAATATTATTTTTTCATTTTATTTTAAATTAACGATGGTAAATATGTACTTACATTTTATTTATGGTTTTCCTTATTCTATTCTTGCGTAATATAAAATTATTTTTGTCACATTACGTATATTAATAATTATAAGTTTGAGATCATTTTTAGTATTGTTTTATGTACCTTTTATATTATAACCTTTTATTGTATATGACTTTGGTTTTCAAAAAAAAAAAATAGCTTTCGTAACATGATAAATATGAGAGCATTTATTTATTTAAAATTGCGAAATAAATTGAAAGAAAATTGACCAACTGAATATTGAAACAACAACCTGGGCCCCGATTACAATAAGAAGTATAATTTTAATATAACTTTATTGCCTTTTTTAAGAGATCCAATCAATCCTTTGTAAAGAATATATTCCTACTAAGTCAAAAGAGTTTTTTTTAGTTGTCTATAAAGAAATTTTTTATTTCTGTTCCCTTTCTATTAAAATACGGGTCCTGAAACGTCACTTCTGTTTCAAAATAATAACGCGCCAAGCCTCCATTTTAGAGGCTTGTTAGCATCTGGAAAAGTGAGGATACGGTTTAAAATTTTGAGTAATACACCACAATACCCAGACCAATCGAGAAAAAAACATTCTTGAATATTTTTTTGCAGCTGGTGGGAATCAAACCCGCTACACCAGTCTCAGAGTTAATCTTCTAACCGTCTGCGCCAAAGCGCCTGAAATAAACTTACTATTGTGAAGAATAAACTCAATTTCATCTGAAAAACTTGTTCGTTATAAATATTAATCTTTTTTTTTTATCCAACAATTGAAATATTTGCCAAAAAATAAGTTTTATTCACTATTAACTTACTTAAAGGTGCCTACAGTACGAAGCTTCTACTAACTCAAATGATCCTCTAAGCAAAATTCACTAACGATTGACTGATTGTATTAAAATTACTAATGCTATGAAATTGTTAATAACAAATTGTGATTCAAATAAAACTCGGATTTTATTGATCCATAAATGGAAATTAGTCCAAATGGCTTTTACATATCTTAATACGCAGGTATTCGGTCTTATAAACCACATTAACTGCTTAATGTTAGTAATTTATCTTACTTCTTAGATATATTTCATTCTTATAAGAAATAAATAATAATGATCTGATTTTGATCGACTTCTATTATAACCAGGAAATGCTTTGGTTTGTCATGGCCACTTTTACCTGGTAGAGACCGGATAAATCATATCAAAAATATTTGAAAACCAATTTCATTAAAAAAATCAGAAATATATTGGTTATTTAACATTGTAGTATCAAATCGTAAATCTGAATGTTCTGTTCTGTAATTATCCAATGTAATTAGGCTACCTGGCCTGTAGCTGAATCACAAATAACTATCGACGTGCTAATAAGCGACGTGACAGCAATTTCTCACCATGATTGTTTATCGTATTCAATGCAACATCCGTGAACATCTAATATTAAATGTCAAAATATTTACGTTTCGCGGTGTATAATCCTGCTGCGCTGTCACATATTTGAATTTCACCAGTGTAAATATGGAAAATATTCCAAAACAGCTATTTTTATTTATTTATTCATTATTTATCATGCTATTTATTGCATTTAGCCGGCAGTTAACAAGCCAAATGTCAAGAAAAGCAGTCGCCATAGTAATTGTAATAAAATTTAACTTTTTTGTGTTAGATACTCCTTACTATTTTGCAAATGCAATATATACGCTGATATTTCGCCAGTGAACGTATTTTTTTACGAGGAAAACAAAAAAAACAAAAACAAACCGACACGAGCGTTGACTTAGAGATTACACACGCGTCGACTTATAATTGCGATAACTTAAGCATGTTCATTATTGTTCATTGTGATCGTTCAAATGCTTAGCATGTTTTTAAGCACGTCGATAGTTATTTGTGATTGAGCTACTGGTATGGTCTAAAACATTACTTTTTGGTCCGGGCCCCGGTCCAAGTCTAATAAATGAGATAAACGCTGTAATTTTGAAAACTATTCGATTATCAAATAAAAAATGAATTAATTATAAAATATTTTTTTTACCAATAATCAGCTTTTCTTTGGGGGCGCCAAGTTTGACCCACAGGTTGGCGGCGTGGTCTACGGACAGTTGTTTCCTCCATTCGGAGTCAGATGATGGGGAGTACAGGGGAGCATTGTGACCAGTTTCGCGTTCCCATTTGCCGTGGAAATCGTAGGCCATCAAGTTGATGAAGTCCAAATAACTGTTGAAAAAAGGATACGTTTCACTTACAAGTCGGACTTAAACGAGAGAAAAATAAGTTAATTTACATGACATTTAAAATGAATTACATTCATTTTTGATAACAATGTAGAAATGAGAAACGTTTCTAAAGTTCTCGCCTTTTAAAAAAATTATGCGTCTTAGAAAAAATGTTAACTACTACTACTACTACTACCATCACGCCATTTCCCCGTAGGGGTAGGCAGAAATAATGGACCGCCACTCACGTCAATCCTGGCATACATTCCTAGTTTCCTCCACATTCATACATCTTGTCATACATGCCCTTCGGTTCTGTCTGCTTTTGACATGACCACACTTAAGATTTTGGTTTATCTGATCATGCCACGTCTTCCTTGGTCGTCCTCGTATCACGTTGCCGTTCATTTTCGCCATATATACTTGTTTTACCATTCTTACGTCGTCCATTCGTTCTACGTGACCAAACCATCTCAGAGACCCTTTCCTAACCTTATCAATTATAATTGACTCAGATTTACACTCTCGCCTGATTTCATCATTCGTAACTCTGTCATACATTGATTTCCCACACATTCGTCTAAGAGATCGCATTTCAACCGTGTTCACTCGGTTTTCATCCTTCCTCTGCCAGTTCCATGTTTCACTTCCATACATAAGTGTTGGGACTAAAACTCCGTAACATATGTTAAGATTTTTATATTTAAAATGAGACAAAACAACTATTTTATCTTTTTATTTTTTTACGCCCATAAGGGTTTTTTTTACATATAAATAATACAAAAAAATAGTACATAAACAACACATTAAAAAAAAAAATTACAGTTTAAAAAAGTAAAATAAATATCTTTATTTATTCTGTGTATATCCGTGTGTTTTTACTAATTCATAAACATTATTTAATTCTTATTCTTCTTAATGATTTTTTATTGGCTACGTTTTTGTAAAAATATTTCTGTTGTGTTAAGTTTCAAAGTTAATTGTTGATGATAACATTCTCCAAATATATTACTTTTATTATCGACAAATACTCAAATCATTTTGAACCTTTTGTTATAAAAACTTTTTTTTATTAGACCATATTATAAAACACATGAATTAATTGGTTAGCCTAACAACTTATCATTAATTTACTTTGTGTTTCAATACATCATACTATAAATGAACATCAAAGCCATTTTGTAAAGTAATCTAACTAGTTATTAAAAACTACCTTCACCCACGAAATATATGTACGTAGAAACATTATTAATTCGAATCTTAACCCAGCCTTGTGGGAGTAAGTGAGTTCAGATTTTTTTCATTTAATCCTTAGTTTTTATCTTGATCATATCGTTAAAATTATAAAACTGATTTACATAGTACCACACCTAAATAAAATTTTCTCATATGGTCTTCGTATTATAAAAACAACTTCAATTTAAATACTGTAGTGATAAAGCCACCTTTAGGAAGAATATATACAATAAGATTCTGTCTATTGCAGGTGACTGCTGCGAGACATTACATAAATGTGTTAATTTTTAAACATATTGTGTTGAACACATACTGCTTCATTTTATTTAGAATTGTCGTTAATATTTTTTTTTTGTTTTTTTAAAGAAAAAAAAATATTTGCGTTGCTATGATTAACCCAAATATTCAATTTTTAGCGCCATATTCAACGAGTTGTAAATAACTCACTATTAGAAAATGGAATCGAGTTAGGGTAGAGTGAGTTTCGATCCACGGACCTTTGGTCCGTGGGTCCGAGACACTAGCCACAGGACCACAACTTGATTATGTTATAATTTTATTGTTGTATTTTAGATATGCATGTTTCCACATTTTACTATGTTGTATTCCAACTTAACACAAGGCGTTTGGTTTCTTCGAGTTTGCGGTACAGTACTTATTTAGTTCGATATAATATGTACTGTTGAAATAAATAAAATTTCACTGGTTCCAACCAAAGCTTTTCGGATATTTTTTAACGGGTTGTAATGCGGTTGATCAATAATATTGTTTCTTAACCATTAGACACTTACATGGTTTTAGACTTTTGCTTCGCTGGTTTGTTGAAATTACTTTATCCGATGTTCGTCATAGTTTTCGAAAATTTGGGGCACGAAATATTTGCAAGTAATTTTTTTTAACTTTTAGAGCAATTGGTGATATTTATGTATTTTTATGAAGTAAAAAAACTAAAGTTTTTATTACGATACACAGTGTAAAAGCCAAAACGATTTTTCGATTGCGTTTTTTTAGGTTATTACTTCAAATAAGTTTCTAGGCTCTTAAAAGTCTTTTTATCTGTGTCCAGGTGGATGAAAAATACAGTTTTGTATGTAAAAAAATAACCAGCACCCTAGACGAGTATTTCTCTTAAAGGTGAACATTCTGAATACGTAAATTAAGTCCGCCTGGAAGTGCAGTGATTGGTGTATTTGCTGACTGTGAATAATTTATTTTAAGGGTTGTTTTCACACCAATTTTTCATTGTTCCTGGACTGGCACTTAAAGCGTAAGATTGATCACCCTATTTTAATATCACAGATTATCGAAATACTCGAGGTACATTTGGTTTACCAATGCAGTGTCCTGTACACTTCTGGGTGGGGAAAAAGGCACACAGATGATTATGTATTAGAGTCTCATTAAGAGTTCGTACCGTTCCAGTCTTCTTTAGAATAATAACCTACAAATGCATTATCTGCATCTTTCCGATGGTAAAAATTGGAGAACTAATAATTAGAATGAATGTGGGTGTCCACAGCTGACTGTTTAAATAGAATATTCGTGTTCGTATGATTTGCCCAAATATTTCAATTTCGAGCCTATTTTTAACGAGTTGCAAATAACTCAATATTAGAAAATGGATATGAAGTTGGGGTAGAGAGGGGTTCGAGCCTCGGACCTTTAATCCGAAAGTCCGCAATACTAGTCACGAGACCACAACCCGATTCAAGTTCTAACGATGATGTTTATGTTAAGGTTTACCTGGATACAGCTGGTACATCATAGCCACTTTTGACATTGTCAGGACCAACTGGTACAGCAGCAGTGAGGAGAAGACGCGGTCTTCGTATTTCCTGAGATTCAGCTTCGAACGCTTCCCTGAGTTCTGTGGACAAAAGTAAAAATATTAGTTTAGTCATTAATAGAGCCTTTAACATATCGTAGGCAATGACGTATAGACACGTAAAAATCTTAGAAATTAATCGATGGATTGACACAAAGTTTTAACAAAACCTTGCATTTCCTTATATTCTACAGAATAGTCACAGCAAATTGAGATATTAAATTAAACAATGCGTTTTCTCGGTAAATGTATAGTTGTTAGACTATTTATATTTACTCCCCTAATAATTAATATCAGACAAAGCCTCAGCGAAGCGTGGCCGGGTTCATCCAGTATGTTAAAAATTATGTGTTTGCAAATATTACTAACAAATTTAATATTATATGGCTATTGTGAAATTTCACGAGTAATAAGTCCTAACGACATATTACGCAAATGCAAACTGTATCAGAACCTATATATTCATGTCCATAGTCAACACGGACCATGTTTGAATACGATTTGATGACATCCTCTAAAGCCCTCTTCACATGGAACAGAAAATTAATCAAGAAAGCGCTTTTAGAATAATAAATATTTCAACTTTGGAAGTCATTTTCAACGAATTTATTTATTAGAAAATAAAGGTGTATACAATATTGCCTGATTTTTTGTAATTTCTTCTTTTGTTTTCTTCATTTGAAAAAAAAATGGACACAATTTATGTTAATACCCATTCTTTATAATGTTAAAGTTTTATAATGTAACTTTCATGGTGATTTTTGAAAAAGAAGTTGTTTTTCAATGCCGATTCATTTATGTACAACAAATAAGTCAATAATGTATTCTCCTTATTTTTCTCAATTTCCTAGATTGAACGCGAACAGGAGGTGTCAAAAATGCTCATTTTTGTCCTTTTTACATTCTTTTTGGACTTTTAATAAAATTATATAATGTTTGCAGCGTAAAATCAAGTTAAATACCTTGTAAAGCAAAAAATGTTCTTTCAAATAACGTATCACCTTTATCGTTTTACTTTTGATGCTCATTTTCAAATTTGAAAAAAAACGGATAAAACTTTTAATAACCAATAAAACATCAACTAAAGATAAAAAAGTACCCCCCTAAAATAATTTTAAAACAGCGTTCAACAAACACATTACAGAGAAATACAAAAGAAAATTAATTTGAACATGTGTAAAGGAAAGCGTCATTATTCCCTTTCCGAACCTAATGATCCACAGGGCACCGCATTGGTACACCAATCGAAATGTTTCACAGACTATTTTTTATTGCAGTTTGAAAGTAAGATGATCAGTAGTAATCAGGCCGTAATAAGTCAAAATGTAGGAAAGCAGTTTTTGCAAAATAAAGAAGTATACATTTAAAAAAAGAAAACATCTACCAAAATACATATCGCAGCCGAAAATTTATTCAAAAAAAATATCTTTGCAAGAAGATGCGCGCGCAGAATCTGACATAAAAAATAGTATGCAGTTGGACGTGTTATAAATTTTACTATTCACATACACTTATTTGATCGAACACGGCACACTATTTTCAGAGTAAAAATAATACATATTTATTTAATTAATATTGAACAACTTAGACTTTAAAACATGAATAATCTCCATCTTAGATCTGGATGAGTCATGTTAGATAGAGACTATCCTAACCAGAAGACTCTCCGTATTAATTTTCACTAGTTTTGTACAGATTCCCTTGTTTTAAATATTTTTACTTGTTAATGAAATACATTTATAAATTAAATAAATTATTGGTTCCTATAAAGCGACCTTTATTCTAGGGTAAATAAATATTTAACAATAATAGGTAAGTTTGGGTCATACGAACCGGTTGTAAAGTTTCTATACACAGTGTTTATGTGCAAGTGGTCAACTCTTTATGACGTCAAGCGTTGAGACATATATTTATCTTTATTGTTAGGATAGGGAGAAACATGTTCTTAATTCAATTACATTGAAAAAATGTTTTATTTAAATAGGAAGTGAGGGAAAAATATGAAAAAAAAACATTTGTTAAGGCTCTTACAGCACGAGTAAAACGTCCAACCTTAGCAGAGCTCCGATAGCAATTGAGGGTGTTGTGACAGTGGTACAAGCTGGTCTGCGTCACGCGTGAATATGTCTCTCTCACGCGCGAGTATATTTATAGTTTCGAGAGTGAGACGTAAACAGTGTTTGAAAAAGTCGTATCTTACTTCATTTTATCGTATTTTTTACTTCATCGCAGTGACAATGCGACACATCGGTAAACTTTTGATTTTATAGGTCTTTAATTTCCGATAAAATATTTTATATTAAGTATTTCTTTTTTTTAAATAAAATTATAACATACATTTCTTAATGTATACCAACAGAATACCGAAAAATTCATCCCAGTATTTATTATATTTACGGAGATTTATAAAAGTTATTAGATGCAGTGTGTACCAGATATACATCACAGAAAAGGGAGAGTTAATTGTGTCTTGTGTGCAGGATAAAGATTTAAAATTATATACAGTGTAGTTAAATCAATGAAGGTATTTCACTCATGAATACCTTCTATTATAAGGCAGAGAGCGTTGCAAAATCGGTTACGAACTCTAACCGACATCTATTGCAAGTATCTTGTATTATGCAACTGCACTTTTTAAGACTGAAACTGCAAAACCGAGTTTGCTACCGATAAATGCAATTCTCTTTCACATGCTTCTCAAACTTTAACTGATTAAATTGTTACAAGTTGTCATTATTAACTAGCTACTATTACAATATTGTTACATATTGATTTCAATTTAACTCGCTACTGGAGTGTCGTAGCTATACAATAATTTTAATAGCTACATAATAGAAATATATATTTATATTTTAATTTTTCTTTTCATTTTATTTTGTATAAAATTCGTTTTGTAACTTAAATTTTTAAAAAACGTTTATTTTATTGGTTGGTTGATTTCCATTTGGCAATAAGGCCGCCAATATACTATTAATATAATGTACAAATAAATGAAAGAAATTGAAAATATATAAAAAATTAATAAAATTTGTTACAAATTCTAGATATAGAAATTAAAAAATGGAAAAAAAAATATTCATACTTTTGAGATTATTTCAATTTCCCTTTTTTTCAAATGTTGCTTCAACAAGAATAACAATTTTTAAAAATATATAATCAGGGCACGTTGGTGTTGGCTTTTAATTACAAGGATCATATCTATCATTACGCTGATTTTGTATTCTGGTGGAATGGAGAGTGACTTTTGCATGTTTGTGTAATTAGTGTCCTGATGAAGATACGGGTACGTCTTGAATCCGGTAGCAATAAAAACGTCGTTTAGTAGTCACATACAATTTACAATATTCATTGTCATTTATTGGAATGTTTGATGATTAAAAATATATTTTTATATCTCGTTTCAGTATAAGTTAAAATAATTTCTATGCACCACAACACGTGTGTATATAAATGAATTGAATAATAAAAAAAAGAAAATTTTCCCCCCCTTTCGGCGAAAAAAATATGCGGGAGCGACACGTTCGCGTCGATTAAATCGCTATTGTCACAAGGTCATGTCCATGCATGTTTACACGAGGATAATACGCGCAGTAGGGGGGCGGGGTAACATTGTTCCGCAGAGATAGCCTGCCTATCTCTCGGTGGCGATGTCTCGGAACATTTTTTTAACGAAAGTTAGATTATCAGATCAGTTACTTAATAAATAAATACGTGTACATATAAAGTCTAAAAATGTGATAATTAGTACAAAGTTAATTCATTATTAGATATATAATAGTAGGACCCCTATTTTTTCATGTACCACTTATATTTGTTTAATTTGACAACCAACTAGTTCCTCACTGTGCAAATTGTTAGTTTAAGTTTAGTAAATAATGTTAGTTTGTTGTTAATCCTGAAGATGGCATAGTATTGCCGAAACTAGTTGGTGGTGAAATTATAAAAATATAAGTGGTAAATAAAAAAAGTGATTTTATATTAATATATCAAATAAAAATATTACACAAATAAAGTGCTTCAAACATGAAAAATATAATAGTAGGACATTCAAATATTTTGTTTATACTTTTTTAAGACTTAATAATATAAACTATTTAAAAAAATTATATATTACTGTGAAAAACACATTTTTGAATTAATAAAAGTAAAAATATTTTGAGTTTGTCCTAATTTTTGTAGACAAGGACTGGGTTCAACTCCTTGGAGGGCTGTTAATATTAACATATTGCAACAGAAATGAAAACAGATGTAACGGTTTTGTTCTATTCCCACCCGAATGTTGCGTTTTTTTTAATGCAGAAAGATGTATAGTGTTCATTGAAGTCGTTTTATGATCAACTCATTTTAAGCTAATTTTGAGTTAAGTCGTTTTCGTCCTAAAGGTGCGATATGTATTCAGTGAAAAATAAATCTCATCGCGTATTATTTGATAGTCACGATGACAATCGTCCAACGAGTCGTATCCTGACATATTTAATCAATTATTTGTGTATCTTGACGTGATCAAATAAATAATAATCACTGATACCTACCAAAATTGAAATGCATTTTGAGAAACAACGCTTTTACCTTAAATGGATTGATCCGATTGTGATGCAATCCACATATAAGAGATACATGGTTGGTTGATCAAAATGATTCAGTTACAAATAAATAGATGTATTGCACAAGGGATTATGTTCTTATATACATTTCTCTTGAGAGTTATCTAAGTTTATAGAAAAACAATGCTTATATACTTATTTTATTGACTACCGTCAAGCAATTTAACTTTAAATTCGATATATTAAAAATCAAATAAAATATAGATTTGAAGCACTGACTTAGTGGTTATTCAAATAAATAAATCAAAAGAAAAAACCCGTGTTTGTTGTTAAAAAAAGTTTAATAAGGACCAACTGCCTCGTTTATAAAGGTATAATTTCTTTGATAGCGGACATAACAGGCGTAAAAGTGTGACTTTTCTGGAGGCCAAAAAACGTTTTTATAGACCCAATTATTTAGCTACAGAATTCATTTGTTGCTATATGGGTTATTATTAACAGATCATCTCATCAGTGTAACCACAATTTTTCTGATATACTACTGGAACCATTAAAGATGGGACAGATATAAGTCTACTTAAACTACAAGAACTAACTTTTATTTTTTCTACCACTTAACGAATAATAGAAATGAGTCTACTTATATAACTGAGACTATCTTGTATTATTTGTGACACTGAAAATTTGACACAATTGCACATATTTATTTTATTGAAACCAAAGCATACTAGGCAAAAAGTTGTATGTTTGTGTTCTGATTAATCGTAAAAGTATTATGGCAATACCTGGGATGCAGGCGTACACTAGGAATAATTTCTTATATAAGTACATAAATTGTAAATAAATTGAAGTTATATTGTTAAGTCCGCCCATCAAAGATTTTACAAACGAATATAATCCTAATAAAATAAAATAAATAAAACAACTTTGTTTTTAACCACTAATTTTTTTATTATATTTTTTTTTTCACCTACCGGTTTTAAAGTAAACATGCTTCTTCGTCAAGATTTACGTAACTAATGAATTGAATCCTATTTTATTTTTATCATGTTCACTAAATACTACACGTGGACCCAATAAATCAAGTGGTTTTTTCCTTACACGGGTGGTAATTTGATATCAATATTTTCGAAGTTAGACAGGAGAGGACTAAACGAAATATTGTTTATTTGGTTATTAATTATTATTTTCTCATTATGAATCACTTTTTCAATTTCTAAGATTTCGAAGTTGCCTAATTTTAATATTTTATTTTCAACATGAAGTACTTTAATCCAGTGTCTTTATTGAATTTATGATTATTTTCTATTAGATGATTTGCGAATTCAGAAAAAAAAAATTATTTAAGTATCTTTAGTGTTCTTTTACTCTAATATTAAAGTTTATTTTGGTTTTTCCAATGTAGATTGAATCGCAATCATTACAATTTAATTGGTATATCCCAGATTTATTATATTTATAGACTTTGTCTTTGTGATTTTTTAACAATGTTTCTATATAATTAGTTGTGTAGAAAGCCGGTTTAATGTTTGATGGTAGGGAATTAGATAATTGTTATGAAAAAATGTCATTTTTAAAAAGAATCCGCCTCCGTTGTTTAGGTGGGTTTGCTTTATTTACTGTGGGAGTCGAATATAAATATTTATTTATAAGTTTGCGTTTTTTGTTTTTGATTTATTATTTTATCAATTAAGTTCTCAAGATCTTAAGTTCTCAAGATCCTATTTTATAATTCTGACAGTTTCTATCTAAACCCAATACATTATGTCTCAAGTAAGATATTATTCATTTGCAAATTATACTTTAATAAAAGCGCACGTATTAGCTCAAAAGCCGGTACATTACAGAAAAAAAAAGAATTTTAACAAAAATGCTATGATTATTTATCCCTTAATCATTATTTAACAAAAGGTGCAACTGGCAACTAACTGTCAATTAATAATAAATTAAACTATTAAAAGTGTAACTAAATCCTTTCTTTTATTTGATACTAAATTATTGGAATATTTGTCCTGAAAATGATAAACCTATCTAACAAAATAGTGGGTAGTTTTTGTTTTGAATGCATGCAAAAAATTTTACCTTGGAGCGATTTGGCAAATACGTCACTGTTTTTTGACAGATGGAATTTATTGCATAATTATTAATCTATGAAGCTATTTACTGATGTGATAAAAATAGCGAGAGTACATTTAATAGAATTCGGTAAATTAAAGGTATCTCGTGGTGTCGTAGGCAGCGCGTTGGCTCATATTTTGAAGATAATATCTTTAAATAAAATAATGTCAATGCGCTTCGATTTCGAAGGTGTTTATTGTGCAATATTTCAGTACTTAATTTATTATTTAATTGAATTATTTTATTACTTCTTTCATAAAATGTTATTTTTAATAATAATTATTATTCTCGAACCTAGTAGATTTCAATGGATTTTATTTAAAATTCGTAAAATCTTTTTCTTGATAAAAGAGACTTCTCTGGTTATCCGGTAAGTAGCCGCTTTAGTTCAAGAACTGGTATCTGAAACGTAAGCTTTACCACATTGAATTTATCATATGTCGCTTACTTTATGCCTCGGTGAAGGAGAGACGAGTTGTCCAGAGCTTTTGAGATGTTTTACAAAATGGTACAAGAAATGACGCGATGAGGTATTGCACAATCATTATTTTTTGCTATAAATTTATTTCGTTTTAATTTAACAATTATTATTTATTGATTTGGATTAGGTTTTCAAATTTAATGGTGCATAGGGCATTATATATGCACACCAACCGCAGCGTACCTTGATATTTTTTGAAAATTCTTACGCTTATAGTTCAGGGATTGTGCAATATTTTAATTTAAAAACACCTTTTTTAATTAATATTTTGTGTTAGCCATGTCAGAAATCAAACTCAAGATCTTTTGCACAGTAGACATAAATGCTGACCACTTGAGTATAAAGTGACTTACAATAAGCAAACTCATATATGCACTGCACCTGTATATTTATTAAGACTTATATCTAATCCTATTCACGCATTTTTATAAAACTTTTACCTTTATAAAATGAATCCACTATTTTCATAATATTTACCAAACTATGTAGATTTTTTGCATCGTTTATTTTTAAGATAAAATAATACTGTATTTTTAACATCTAACATTTAAAACATTTACACAATTTATTTTGTGTGCTAAAGATAATTATACACGCACTTTCATACATTATATACGCACTTATACACAAATTCAAAAAAACTTATCAGTTTAAAGGAAAAATATTATAAAATGTCATACTGTCAAAAAATGTTTTTACTTACGTAATTTGATGAGATCAAATAATTTTTCTCTTGAAAACAATATTATGAAGTGCATTATTTTTTTGGCATTCCCTTTAGTGACATGGTGCATTTTCATTAAAACACAACAGTGTTATTTGTCAACTTCGAAAATACAAATTTATATAATTACCCAGAAGCCAGAAGTCACAGATTATCCGATGGTTGTACAATTCTACATTATCTCTGCAGTACGCTAGTCAGGAGTGCTATTTATAGATTTTACCTATTAAATATTCACGCAAAAACTCTATCTATCTCTGTCTTTCTCATTTTGTCAAACAAAGTATGAAGAGTACGTAAGAAATTGACGAACATACAATGTAACAGGATATTTTTTTTATTGCTTTGTCTTGAAGCGGTATATTTTACGCATTCGGCGGCAAACCGTACGATCCAACTTACCGACTACAGCCTTAAGTTAATTATCGATTACATCGTCTACAATTGCCACAAAAATATATTTTAGAAGAAATAAACTAATGGGTACAAACTGAATAACAGGCGGCCTCCGTGGCGTAGTGGTTAAGGCGCTTGACTTACAAACGAATGTTTCCGGGTTCAATTCCCGGTAAGAACACAAAAATCTTATATGATTTTCTCAAGCCTGTGATGTAATTCACCACTGTTATTGGGCTTCTTGGCCTATCGTGGTGCAAAAAAATAAAATGGTATAGGTAATCATAGTTTTAAGAATTTCAAAGAAAGACTTTTATTATTAGTGGTGGAATAAGTTTTTGGGTCATTCAGTCATTTTGTGCTCGAGTACTTTTACTGTTTTTGTGGTTTTATTTATATAATTGAATTTGTCAACAATATTTTGAGTTTGTCCAAATTTTTGATAACAAAGACTGGATTCAACTCCCTGGGGAGCTGTTTATATTAACATATTACAACAGGCGTTGCCTAGTATGTAGGTGAAATAATTCAATTAGATGAATCTCACCCGCATAAATAAAGGTTTCAGCTCTTTAACTTCACAAACATCAACAGATGAAAGAATTGAAGGAATAAAGATGTTCAAATATAGGCAGAATGGTGAAGAACACAGTGTGTAAAGTGGCCACTTAAACCAGCCATTGACAGGTCATAAGCCCTGTCGATGCCTAGACTTCTAAATAACCTTCTCTGAAATGTTCTTAATCTCTGTTGTAATATGTTAATTGAATTTGCATTCATTTTCTTGTATTGTTGTTTTTATGTATTTTATTACTTTGTAGTTCGAAGATTAAACCTACTTATTGATATTTTTCAAAATGTAAAAGTTTGCCAGGGCATTTAAAATAAAAAAAATATATATATTACAGAAATGGAGAGCATTTGAAAAAAGAGAATGTCATTCGGAAGTCTTTAAGAAGAGATTTTTAGAATGTACGACTTGACCCGTGATTAGCCGATTTCAATAATTTTACCTAAATCATAACATTTACTATTCTCCCTATTCTTAAAGATTCATATTTTTCATAGCGTTTTACTGTTATACTGTTTACAATTTTGGTGTTTAATTTGTGTGATGAACGTGATTGAATTAATTGAAGAAGAACTTCCTGGCTGAAGAACATGCGGCAGTACAGTGGATGGCGAGTCTTTGGTGGAACTTTTCGGGGCAGAAGTAAATAAAATAATATTGGCCAACATGATTGCGAATGTCTGATCACTGACATGCACCCAGAGAAAAAGAAGAAAAAAACTTTATTTTTCAATGGCCAAAACGCATTTTTGAGCATATTTTCAATTTATTTTTTTTAATTTTTTAATTATTTTTTTTATTTATTTATTCACACTCTTTATCAAAATACAATTCCATGTTCACTTTGCCCAGCTAACAAGGGTACATACCCCGTTCCAAGCTAGGCAATTAAATTTTAATATATTATAATAGTTAACAAATTAATATAGAGCACAGACAAACAAAATATAAACTTATTCGGATACACATTTTGATTCATATACATACAGACATACACATATATACACACATATATATATAAATATACACATATATACACATGTACATACACACACACACGTACATAAACCCATGCGCATACACATACAAACATTTTCATAAGTATCTATCTTAAGGAATTATTAAAAATAATTGTTAATTATTTATAGTGTGATTCAGTGATTCCAAAACAAACAGTATTTATTTTATGATTCGTCGTACATGTAATCTTTAAAAAAAAAATATCCTGCTATATATTTGATTAAAAAAATAAAATGTCGTCATCATTCCATGTCCGCTCCCTATTTGGAGCATATGGTGTCCACGAAGATCCTCCAGGCATCTCTGTCGGCTGCCAGCTCTTGTGCATCCTCCCAAGTCAGGTTCGCGTCTCGTAATTCTGACATGAACTGCCGTCGAACAGTCAGCGGTGGACGTCCAGGACATTGAGAACCTGATGCCTTATAAAGTAGGCAAGCGTTGTTAAGGCCCTCGGGAGACATTCCCAGTACATGGCCAAGCCGACCGTATCGCATCCGCTTGATGACAGTTATCACCGGAGTTTACTGCGTCCGTTCTCTTATTACTTCATTCCGCACAAAAGCAAACCACCGCACACCCAAGATTCTTCTGAGACACCTATTCTGCCGTCATAAGAACGAATGACGTTTCTACATAAAACGGAGAAAACATATATTTTGTAACTCGGAGATTGAAAAATTCGCTGTCTGAAAAATACTACATAAATAAAGTATATCATTATGCGACAGTATGTAAAATGGTTTGCGCTAACGGAGTATATATATATTTGTTAATTTTTAAAAATTTTACATTATATATTTAAAGACTAGCATTTTTATGTTCTTTTTAGTAAAAAAAAAAATTAAAAAAATTGTTTTGCTTCAATAATCGTTTCTAGCTAAAAACACCCTTTCTATTTAGTAATTAAGTAAACGTCTTTTTTTTTTGTTGTTATATGCCAATTGATTCTACTCAACTAAATAAAATAAGCGTTACTGGCCATTTACTGTTTTTCAAACTAGTAACGCCGACTTAATAATCAATTAACTTCGATATTACCAGCAGATCTTAAATTTAATTAAAAACGAGTAGGTACATTCATTTCAGATTGTTTTTAAAAACGGAATAGAAGAAAAAATAAGTATTTTATCAAACTTTAATAATTAAATAAGTCAGAACAACCTTTTATATTTAGTAATATTCACGACTTTTTGCAGTATAGTCTCATTTATTAGTGAAAATGATAGGGTTGTGGTTATTTAAGGAAGATGTGTGTATTTTTAGTAGATGCGTATTTTTTTCCTGATTCCGAATATGTATTTTACTCGTTTTCAAAAAAAATGTTTGATGAGTCCTCCTTTTTTATGACGGCAGTATTCTAAAAACTCAGTATTTTGTTGTTTTGGGCCCTAGTGAGGTGCCACGATTCGCATTCATATAGGAGAATAGGTGTTATGCCAGCGTTATAAAGGCGGCATTTGGTTTTCGCTGAGTAAATATCCGATTTCCAGATAGCCTTCATACAGTTGAATGTGGCGCCTGCTATTCCTAGCCACACTTCCAGTTCTTTTTGAAAGCTGCCATTTTCCGTAACATATACTCCCAGGTATTTGAAACTCTCGACTCTTTCGATGATTTGGTCTGACAGAGTCAGAGGATTTAGGCATCAAGGCAAGAAGTATTAAACATTACGTGAGTTTTTGTAATATTTATTTATTTATGCTTTATTAAGTTAATTCATAACATCTTGAGAACTAATAAAAACTTTAAAAAATATTGCAATTTTTTTAATCAAAATTTCTCAATTACGTATTTTTTCAAATTAATTTGAACTATTTCAATTTTTTCCATTTCCTTTATTTCTTCAGGTAACTCATTGTACAGCTTCAATCCCTTGTACAATGAGTTGTGAGATTCGGTTTTTTTCCTCATTGGTAATCTTATCTTATTTTACCCCTTGTTTCATAAATATGTAGGACTTTGTTGGTTAAATTTTATTATTGTTTTTATTTTATTCATCCTCTTAATTATTTTATGCACAAAAATTGCCACATAATATTTAATTTGTTGCTTTTCTGTGAGCAAGCTCTTTTCTTTATGCATTCTGTCTACATTAGAATATCTATATATATATTTTAGTATAATCCTCATTGCCTTATTTTGAAGAATTTGTATATTTTGAATTTCTCCTTCATTACATAAAAAAAGAATGGAAGAACATAAATTCATGTGTGGACATATTATTGTTTTATATATAAAAATATTACTTTTTAAATCTATTACATTTCGTAATCTTCCCATAAATGAAATTTTCTATTGATTTTTAAACCCATGAATGCGGAGTAACTGTTTAAAATAAAATATTCTGAGTTAAATAGTTCGTTAGTACCGGAGAATAAATTTCAGATCATTGTTTTCTTATTAAAACAACTTTATTCAAAACAAAGTCGTATTTCATAACGTTTCTCGTCATTAGAGAGGAAACTCACGAAGTATCATCATTATGCCGTTATTGGTAACGTTAATAAGTCATTTCATACTTTGAGATATTTAACCACGATTTGGTATCGAGGACAAAATAGTTAAAATCACGTTTGTGATCAATTGGAAACTAATAAATAGTCAGTCGGAGAAAATCGTTACAAAAAACGTTGAATAATGTTTATCAATTTTTCAATGGAGATTCTCAACTTTTCAGTGAAGAGTATAATTTGGTTTTGGTCATCGTTTATGAATACATATTATATTTAAGTTTATATTTGAAGCACTCACTTTGTGGTTATTCATTATAATAAAATAAATAAACAACTTTGTTTTTAACTACTAATTTTTAATTATTATAATTTTTCCACCGACCGGTTTCAAAGCAAACAAGCTACTTCGACAAGGTTTACGTAACTAATGAATTGATATTTTATTTTTATCATGTTTACTAAATACTACACGTGGACCCAATAAACCAAGTCGTTTTTTCCTTACACGGGTGGTAATTTGATATCACTATTTTTGAAGTTAGACAGGAGAGGACTAAAAGAAATATTGTTTATTTGGTTATTTTTTATCGATTTCTTATTATGAATCGTTTTTTAATTTTAGTATTTTATTTTCATCATGAAGTACTTTAAATCCAGTGTCTTTATTGAAGTTATGATTATTTTCTATCAGATGATTTGCGAATTCAGAAAAATTACAGCGGCCTTACTAACTACTACTAAAAAAATACTAACCACCATCGAAAAATAAAGTTAAAAAGTAAACATAGACATCGATTATTCAAATTAGATAACTTTTTGTACCTATTTGTGACAAACATCAAATAATTACTGGATAAAATGTCTTTTTTGCCACCATGTTACTCCATGCGGCAATCGTAATTAACAAGTAACGCGTAACAGTTCATTCGAATATCTAATGTTGATGTGTTGGTGCCTACCGTTGAACCAAGTAAACATATGAATTTTGTCTGTGTTAGTAGGTACTCATCATCCTCATCATCATCATCATCACACAGCCTTTCTGTCCACTGCTGAACACAAGCCTCTCCCATACTTCTCCATACATCCCAGTCTTGCGTTTTCTGTATCTAGTCACCAGAAGTTCTTTTTATATCTGACCATCATGTGGCTTAAAATACTTGGAAGTTCACTTAACTGAAAATGGAAGCATGTAAAAAGATGTAGCATCCAGCTAAGGAATTGCTGAAGCAACTCTTAACATGATGTCTGGAACTCTAGTTTTTCCTCGGTTAAAATGAAATGCCGATTATTTGAATGTTGTATCATGCCAGTACTCCTATATGGGTGCGAATCTTGGCACCTTGCCAAAAGTCAGAAGATCAAACTTCTGACTTTTGAGAGTAAGTGCTTGAGGATAGTATTTGGCATAAGGTGGTTCGATTTTATAACTAATATTAAAGTCCGAGAACGGTCGTAGCAGCCTCTTATAACGAGCGTCTTGAAAAAAGTGCTACGCATGCCCCAGAAGAACCCAAACCCAAGTTGCTTGTTTTTAAACCTGCGGACGCACGCCATCCTGGAAGGCCGTCGATGACGATTTTTCAACCTTATTCGGCTAACGGGCGCTAGATTAACGTGGAAGGAGGCGAGAGTGCTGGCTGGCAATAGGGTCTTCTAGACGCAACTAGTGATGTCTAAATGCTTTACTAAGGAGCAGATGTGGCAAAAAACCATATAAAGGGGGTCCTCTTTACTTCTTTTGTCTTCACGAGGTCTCAAATCGACTATCCTTTTATTCCATCTTTGGTCATTTAGTATTTTAAAGGGCACTCTAGAATATTTCGTTAAAAAACGTTTTGGCACCGAAACAAAAAGCAAAGGTTTATTAAAGATTTGAATGGATTGTAAATTTCGAGCGCAATTAGAATGTGTGTTATAAGGAATGAATATCGGCTGGATAGACGATATTGTTTGTAGCAATACGCCCGCCTAACTAGATATATTTTTGTTCTTAGGGTTTAATGAATAATCATTTTATATAGAATCGTAACGGATCAAATACATACACTGGCATACAAAAAAAATTGTACGTGCCGGAATTTTTTTTACAGTGCGCTCAATCTCTCGCGGTTTAGCCAAATGAGCGTTTTACTTTGAACCGTTACGGATCAGACTAATTCTTTGCTAAGCAAAAATGTTTTCACTTCCCACGTGGCACTTACAAATAAGTTTTCTCTTCGAAAATTGAAATTATATTCTTGGTTCGTTTTTTGGCTAAGCAGATAGTATTTTAAAAAGCAAGGCCTCCAGTATGGGCATCTACTTGATTATTTGTAATTAAAAGTAATTGGCGTTGATACCGTTTATTAATTTTATATAACTTTTACATTTTGAGAGCCCTTGTTTTTCTAGAAGTGAACGTAGTAAGTGAGAACAACATTGTTGAAGGACAAGTCTACTAATGAAACTAAAAACGTGATTAGTTCATTAACCGATCGATAAAAATGTGCAATGTTTACTTATTTATTACACAGGATTTATTTTGATTTCAGAAAATTTTACTGGATTTTAATGGATTTCATATGACTTTTCTTATGAAGAAAATTCTTATGGATTTTAGTGCATTTTACTTAATGCATTAAAGTTGTTCAAATATTCGATGAATATCAATAGATTTTACTAGATGCATTTAGGATTTTTAAAAATCCAGAGATTTCATTAGATTTCTTAGGATGCATTATGAGTTTAGACATTTTTTCTGGATTTCAATAGATTTTAATAAATCTGGTTATATCTAAGAAAATAAGTCTCGAATTTCTAAAATATCGACAAAGTTTACAAAAAAAAGTAAAATAAGTAAAAGATGGACAAGTAAAATTCAATATTCCGACTCGTAGATTGAAAAACAATGAAGTACTGTTCATCGATCAGCATAAAACAAACTATGGCCTAAATTCTCCAATGACCCGCCTTTGTCGTATTGTTAACTCAAGACAGGATCTGGACTTTTTTGGTTTAAGTTTACAACGATTTAAACGAGCACTAAATAAATAGTCCAGATCTTGTCTCGCTGTCCCTTATGTTTGTCAATGATTCTTTCTTTTTTTTAAAAATGTTTTAAACTATTCTTTTATTGTAATATTTAAACCTTATAAATTGTATACATGGACAATGTCCGTTAATAAATAAATAAATAAAACATTGTTACGAGCTTTCAAGATACTTATTTATTTTACATACGGCCTAAGCCAATTACAGAAGCAAAATAAAGAAACATAAATACAAGAAACTGAACAAAAAGAACATTAAACTATGTAGCAAAGACAAACAGGTGCAATAAAATAATGGTATACAATATATTCATAAACACGATAAACATATAAGACTTCTAGCTAAACCATGCCTATCGATCTTCATCCCACACTGTTTATATATGTGTATTCAATCAAATTTATAAATGTGATTTTTCTCAAGCTGGGTGTTCTGTGGTGTAATTCACCACTGTAATTGGGCCTCCTAGCTTGTTGTGGTGCAAAAAAAATTTGTTCAAATTTATTGCAACAGACAGGAAAAAAAATTCTAAGAAGGAATTATGGTATGATAAGTCCAGGCATTTACAAAGCTCGAGACATGTCATTGGCTGGTTTAAGTGGTCACTTCATCCACTGCGTAACATTTACCATTCTGACGATTCCTCGACTCTTTCTTGTTCCCTTCTCAAAAATATTTTCCGTCTCTATCGCAATAAATTACAATTTTAATATCTCACTAAGGAGTGAAATCCAGTATTTCTACAAACATTTGAGCATACTCAAATCATTGCAAATTACTTAAGAAAAATATGTTTAAATCTTGCCTTTTTACATAATATAAATTTCAAGGTGTATAGGAATTCGCTCTAAAACAAAAAAAAACAGTGACAAGCCAGCTGACATACAAAGAAAACATTTGATACCGACTACCTAAATAAGTTTTAAAAATTGAGACTTCCTTAGGGATATCAGTAATTAAAAATACATGCTGATTTTTCATTTCATTTGATATGGATGATTTGATTAGCAACGTGTGTGTTTGAATGAACACCCGGGCTGAAAGGATTAAGAAAATCAAAATGTTGATGTCTTATTTCTTTTGACGACAGAAAAAATATATAATTGCGGTTTTATTATTATGTCAGAATGATAAGTCTCTTACAAGTTCCGTATATAACCTTTGCGAAATTCTTTAATTAAAAATGAAGGAAAAAGGTACAGTCTAATTTGTTCATGCTCTGGAAGAGCAACTTTTGAAAGATAATACATTTTATTAAAATGGTCAAAAAAAATTCAGGCTTGGCGTCTATCCAAGTTTTAAAATAAAATTACCTCAGCAAATACTTATCTGATGAGAAAATACCTCACTCTGCTTCTACGTATATTTCATTACATAAGCTAGGTTTCAGTTTGCTCTAAACATGAACAAATTTAAATAATATACGAGTGTATGGACTGTGTTAGAAGACCAGTATTAAAAATTGTGATATTTTAAATGTGATATAATATTTCATTCATCCTAGTAACATTGTCATAATACTTGATATAAGGAATAGTTAGAATTTTTTATTAAACATACTAGTGGACCTGACAGACGTTGTCTTGCCCGAAAGTTGGTTTGCCTGCTATTACTTTAGAAAAGACATTCATTTATTGATTATTTGGTACCTAGATACTTGTTTATGATTGAATTTCAAAACAAAAATTGTTACAATTGAATTTAAGTAGGCGTTTAGGTACTTGTTTATGCTTGAATTCCAAAAATTAAGATAAATATTTTTTCAAATATGGCATGCTTTTTGTAAACGTCAAACTCCGGTCTTCTCACCAACAAAGGGGTATACTTATGAACGAATACGATTTTTAAAAATGTATTGAATTTAATATTATTTTAGTATTACCGAAATCCCAGTAAAATGAAATAAATAAGTAGAAATCATAAGGAATTTAAATTCCTTAAGCGGAAAATTTGATTGAGATCCATATGAAACAAACGCTGTTTGTAAACATTTAAATCAAACTTTTTTGTGCACAAAAAAAAACAACATCTTTCCAATTTTTTGTAAATGCATTCTCCTCAAATGCAACCCTGGTAGATTGATAAATAAAACATTTATACTCCTTACTTCCTTTTTACACATTTGATTGAAGATTTGAGTATCTACGAACACGCACAGCGCAAAGTTCTATATTTCTCTAAAAAACCGCGCGTAAATCGGTTAAGCCGTTTATGAGTTTGGTGACATCACACGTACAGAGGAATGATGTATGTAAAGAAGATTACAAATATGGTCAATTTTATATCGGGCAGTAAAAAAATGCCTCTAGGTACTTGGTTCTTGAACTCACACAATAAAAAAAAAGGTCTATGACGGTTATACCAGTAAACATCTACTCGATCTAGACAAATAATTAATTATTAATTGATTACTTTATAAATAAATGCTAAATACATACGAATTCTTGTATCGGAAAGTTGCAAAAGATTTGTGAAGAACTGATGGAATATTAGGTTTAAAATTTGTTCACCTTAGAAATTTATTCTGCACACGCTCTAGTGAATAGAATGTTCACTAAAATAAGGGTGACCGGACCGGAAAAATACGAGGTGTTATAAAAAAATACATGGAACATTTTTATTTCGTAATCGTAAAAGACGTTTATTTTTCCTAGATTGGTAAACGTGTCTACAGTAAATATGTTAATTTTCGGCCATTTTAGAAACCTAGTTGATTTTGGAGTGAAAAACTAGTAAGATTGGTTTTGGTGTGTTTGGTGAATTTTTAAGATTATTTCAGCGCAAAAGTGTCTCACATTTTCGACAAAAAAACAGACCACATAAATACCGTCCTTACGAAGAGTGCAGTATCTTTCTATCTCAGACATTTTGTTAAATACAGATTTGGAATCACTAAAAAAATGTCTTTATTTTAGTCGAACTCACGTATCAATATTCCTTCAAAAACCATGAAATCCAGGAAGCAAAACTGCAGTAACTATGTTTTGAGTTTATAATTATCGTAAATTAAGTTGTATTAAAATTTAATTTAAAACTAGATTAATTTCTCAGTTATTTCCCTTTTTTCGATACATGGCATATAGTGACAATATGCATAATATTGAAACTACAACAAAACAACATTATTTTCTTTTACCGAGTATTTCTCAGAAACATGTCTAACTGAGATATTGCACTCTTCATACGGAGAGCAGATTGATTTTCAGCAACCGTACCCGTGACTTTGCTTGCTTCCAAATATGAAGAGAAGTACAAAAAGACGACGTTTCTCGACCATAAAGGAGGTAAAGACCGAATCGCTGACAGAACTGAAGGCCATACGCGCGTTTAAAATATGTTTTGACGGTTGGAAAAAGCGCTGGCATAAATGTATTATATCCACTGAGTGGTGATTATTTTTGAAGTGAAAATATTAATATTGAGAAGTTAATTAATAAATTTCATGTTTAAGAACAAAAATAAGGTGTGTTTTTTCCCTCTAACGCTTATATTCAAGACGATTTCTTACTGGGAAGCAATAGTTTCTTGATTTTTTAGTTTACTAGTTATCTTTCAGACATGAAATTATAATATACCAGAAGGCGCGTAGAGTCAAGTTTGTGTGCGCCTCCTCCCTGCACGACATCTTACCTGCGCGCATGCATGAAGTGGCCGCGTAATGTTGCCAAACCGCGAACAATATAGTATAATAACACAAACATAATTTTTTGGTAAGCCATGTAATGTTTTACCACAAAAAACATTTTACTGGCTGGACTATAAATAAAAACAGGCAGACGTAAAAAAAAATTATTTAGTAATTAAGTAAAGTTAATACACTTAAATATTATACTTACGCTTATTAAAAGAAAGCAGGGTAAAAAAAATCGACTTACCTGACAATACTTACAAAATGTCCACCTTGTTTTATTCAACAATCTGACATATGGTAAAATAACCGAATTGTTAAATAATATTATTTATGGATTCGCTATTTACACATGAAATGTGATCCCACCCGATTCCTCTTTATCCCAGCAGTATTTTGACACTTAAAAACGACTCAACACGGTGTAATTGAATTTAAATCGGCAGTTGTGTAATAAGTGACGTCTACAGAGAAACTAATGGCCAAAACGTAAAACTACTAATTTATTAGTAGTTTTATTGGCTTCAGTTTGATGTGCGTACGCGGTTTTTAGACTATTATAATTCTATGGCTACAGATAAATCTCAGCATGCACAGCACCGTATTTAAAACCTTGTTAATATTGTGGTTGATAAATATCACTTTTGCGTTACTCAAACCATTTTCATTATTTCTATTTTAAAAAAAACTCTTGAACGAGCTCCACATAGCAATTACGCCAAATAAAAAGGCGTTAAGTGCCTATTTGCATATATTTAGTACCTGTACTGTTAAACATTGTTTCGTCGGATGCATTTGTATTGCTTAATATTTAAGGTACTATACGGTAGATCCGTTGACCATGACACACTAAAAGAGGTAATTTGAAGAGAAATAAAACATAAGTGCAAGTCTAGCACCTTTCTTTTAAAAAGTTCAATTTTAAGATCATTTTTTATATCCAAAAACATATTTTAAAAGCTTGTTTTTCTATTTTTTACTCAGAATTCTCAAGAAAGCCAACGATGATTGCCGTTTTACTTATTTTGGCAACAAATTATCCTAATCAATTAAATTAACTTCAAACGTGCCCAACCACCTTTCTCTTATTTTTTATCGCATTAGTTGTAGAAATATAGTTTTCAAATTTATATAATTGAATTCCAATGTCAATATACATGTGAACTTTTGATTAGTAAATGTTTATTTTTGAAACATTTTCGAGAACGCAAATGGAAGTCCAGGCATTTTGAGGGTTAATGGTTTGTTTTCGGCCAGCCCCCACTTTTCCTATTAAATACTTACCTATCTAAATTAAGTATTTAACAACAATAGCACAAAAAAACATTATTGTAATAATTAAAAAGATCAATGCTACGGGAAACTGAATATTAAAATTGTTTTCTATCACGCGGTAAAAGTAAGGGGATTTTATTGTACAGCAAAGTTTCTGGAAAATGTATGAAAAAATTATTGAAAATCATTTTAATGCACTAAAAATGGAAAGTGGTGTTAATGTGATTAAAATTTACGAAAATGGTTTTTATGTAATTAAAATGATTGAATATGGTTTTAATTGTAATGGTTTCTCCATACATATTAAACTCACACCCCTCCTTTGATTTCCTCCCGCTTTTAAAACCATTTCTCCCACTAAATAACTCTAATACGAGTACGACGTATTCATGTCGTGTTGGTTTAATATTTCTTTGCAACAACTATGGTGAAGGTGTATAGTGGGTTTTGGAGGTTGGTTTATTTGGAGTCCTGTAGAAGAGACGGGTACGTCTCAAAACTGGTAGATAGAGAAAAGTCGGTAAGTGGTTATATTAATATGAATATTTAGTAAAATGGTTTGAAGAAAAATGAACTACTTTGAAACGTCACGGGTTCATATGAACTATAAATCAAAGCGTTGTGATATATTTCTGGCTTCCAGGTAGGCACATTTTTCAACTTTTAGTGTGTTTTGCCGGGCACGAGGTTCTCCTATTAAATTTCAGAAAAGTTCACCGACTTGAAGTAGTGACGTCAGGGGCGGAACAATTTCAAAATTACAAAGCATAAAAGATAATACGATACTTACAAATACTTTTTAAAAATTGGGTTAGTTTGAGAGTCTATTTTAAAAAAAACACTGAATTCCCTCATCGTAATACATGATCAAAATGTGGTTGCATAAAAAAGTAAGATAAAGCAACTTATTTTGCAGAAAAACTTAAATAAATACTATCGAAACTTTGAGCATTTGAATTAACTTTGCTAGGTGCAACTGACCGTAATACGATTGTATATTATATTATGGTGTATTTGGATACAGATTAAGGTACTAAATATATTGTAAAAAAGTTGGTTTTCCTCTTTCGGTGCAGCAATATTTTGCTATGATGTTCGTTTTCCAAACAAATATAGTTTGGAGTATCTGCCAAGCTCCTGATATCAAATAGGCGAGTGCTTCACTCTAGAGTCACTGGAGTTTTCAAGGGGGCGGAACTCATAAAGTCAAGAGAACCATACTATCGGAGATAGGTTGAAATATTATGTCAACATAATAATATATTTCTCCAAACCGCAATTCAATAACACCATCACCTTCATAAAAATAATAATTATGGTTTATTAACAGCAAAGCAATTCATTTATCAAATTCATATATTGGGTAATAGATTGCTATGGATCATGTCGACTAGCCCTATGCAAAAATTTGAGATTTTATGTTATTATATGTTTTGATCTTTACCTTTAAACGTTAAAAAAACAAGAATTATACACTAAAGAACATGATTAAATTCAAATACGTCGATGTGTAGTCTGCTTAACTAGGTAAAATCTGTTTGAACTGGATTGTGGTGCCGTGGTTTGTATTGCGGACTCACGGATCAAAGGACCGAGGCTCGAACCCCATTCTACCTCAATTCAATTACCAGTTCCCAACAGTGAGTTCATTTATTTGTTTATTTACTTATTTATTTATTAACGGACATTGTCCACATATATAATTCATAGGGTTTAAATATTACAATAAAAAAATAGTTTAAAACATTTAAAAAAAATAAAAGAAGCATTGACAAACATAAGGGACATCAAGATAAGATCTGGACTATTTATTTAGTATAAAGTTTATATTTGCAGCACTTAATTTGTGGTTATTCATTATAATAAAATAAACTAAATAAAAAAACTTTGTTTTCAACCACCAATTATTATTTTTCACCGACCGGTTTCAAAGCAAACAAGCTTCTTTGTCAAGGTTTACGTAACTAATGAATTGATTCCTTTTTATTTTATTTCTATCATGTTTACTAAATACTTCACGTGGACCCAATAAATCAAGTGGTTTTTTCTTACACGGGTGGTAATTTGATATCTTTATTTTCGAAGTAATTTTAGCAAAATAATTTTGTAAGTATATTATATTTTTATCAATGTTCATTTGTCTTTACACGGAATCTCGGATTCCTAAATGATTTTCATTTGAAAAAAAAAATATGGACGGTTTTTTAACAAGACAAACCGACAAAAAATGTGGTTCTCCCCTCGGTAAACAAATGGAAGAGACCCATAATCATTTTACTACTGTCAGACATTTAAGCAAGACGAAATTGAAAAAAAACTGTAAGAATTTAATTATTATAAAACAATTTGGAATACGAACAGATTACGCAAAATAAGCAATACTGTCAAAAAATAATAATTTGATTTATAATTCGAAATTGGTTTTGTACTGTCCAAAAATAATTAAACAAAAATCTTTGCATTTTTTGAAGCACAAAAATTGATTTAAAATTTCTACAAGTAAAGAGTTATGACTTTAAAATCCGCTCGAAATGTGAAATCGGAAGTTGTAGTTGAAATTAACCCCTTTCTTCGTTCTACGGTCACGGATGCGCTATGAATCACCCCCTTAGCTGAAAACTGAAAATGTAAGGGATGTTTCCAGACTTACTGCTCTGAATGAAGCTAAGTTTTTGCGCAATATTTAATTTATGAAGGTGGGTAACTTTCTGTGTGCCAAAAATTTTCTTTTCAACACTGACTAAGTAATGTTTTCTATTTGTGAATTGTTTTTTCATCCATTTTATGCAAAGTGGTTAAAACATACTTTTTTTTTACTGCTTTAATATTTCAATAAATATAAGTGAATAATTATATACATCCTCTTACCTACTTTTCTACGTATACGTACCTTGAATACATAAAATAATTACACTAACAATGGTGAAGATATATAGTGAGATACACACGTTAGTGTAATTAGTATCCTGGTGAAGAGAAGGGTACGTCTCGAAACTGGTAGATATAGAATAGTCGGTAAGTGGTTCGATACAAATATTTACTAATAATTATAAAATATTTGATGGTGAAGTCATTGAGTAAGATAACTGATTAATGATAACTTTAAAATTTCATTTTGATATTTGTAAGTAAATATTTATTATATTATTATATAAAACACAGATTAAATAATGAGCAATCTACAATATTACAAAGTAATTTTATTGATTATGTTATTTTTAAAATGCAGAAAGAAATTAATTTTAAATAGAAAAAAATATATATTATTTTACCTTACTGCTTTAACGAGGTCTTAAAAATAAAATATTTTATTCTGTTTCTTGTGTCCATTTAATATTTTCGTTAAATGCACATTGCTTAAATAAATTTGATTGCAATAATCGGGCTGTGGCCCCGTGATATGTGTTGCAGACTTGTGGATCTTAGGTTCAAACCCCACTCTACCCCAACTTAATTTCCATTTCCGATGTGTAAGTTGTTTATGACTCGTTAAAAATAGACCCAAATTTAAAATATTTGGTTTAAGGCAATGAATAAATGAAAAGTAAAGCTGGGTAGAAGAAAAATATTGAAACGAAACCAATATTGAATCAACTGCTCCACAAATGTATAGCTTGTGTAATTTTTTTGTTGTTTTGTTGTGCGTTTTTTAATTTAAATAATATAGGTTTACACAAATTAAATATACACATAAATACGTAGAGTATAAAATTGTCTGAATATTCTGTTAAATATCTATGTATATTAAGTCATCTTTGTATGTATATTCTTACACAAAATTGTTTTTTAAAAAGTGTGTTCTGGAGTGTCCTCGGCATGGGTAACTCCAGTGAGATCACATTATTTTTATTAGTATTCATTGTTTATTATGTGGATGAAAAATAATTTTAAAAATTAAAAAATAAATACACAGATCATAAGAACGTAAATATTTCTCTAAGAAAAATGTATATGACTTAAGTTGGCAAATCGTATTCTCGTTTGTATACCCAATGTATGAAAGAACATACATCCTTTTGCGCATTCGACTAAGAACGATAGTCTGTTTTCAACGTTCTCTTGAGATAAAACTTAGATAAACCTTAGATAAATTGAACCAACTGAGTGCGAGAAGTCTGCAGATAAAGGTGTTTTTAATATTTCAAATTTTCTGTACCGGAAAGGATTTTTTTCTTACGATTTTTCGTTATTTATGGAATTTATGAATAACTGAACCGAGAATCTAAATAAATAGTATTTTTTAGTGATTATAAATCATTTGCATTAGACAAAAATTATTAAAATTAAATTAGTTTATTTGATGCGTTATACACCTTACAAAGTATGTATTTCATGGCATGACATATGGTGAGATCCAGCCTGTCTGCAAACATTTGGACTCACTCAAAACATTGTTGAATCAACTATTTGGTAGAAGAAGAAGTATGTATACAAATCGGAAAATTGTTTTTAAGCGTTGCCTTGTAGGGGAATTGGTTCAGCCGGATGAATTTCACCCACATGATAAAGGTTTCAGCTCTTTTTATTCACAAAAGTCAACAGATGGAAAAATTGAGGAATTATGCATGTTTAAACATAGGCTAAATGGTGAATGTTTCACAGTGTGTAACGTGGCCACTAAAACCAGTAAATGCCTAGACTTCCACATTTTCTTCTCAAAAATGTTTTCCCACTCTGTTGCAAAGTAAAAGGAAGCTTACTTCCATGTATTTTATTTTAGTAACATGAAATATGTTGATATCCTTTCAGTTTGACATTGCTTTATCTCTTAAACAATTTTATCTTGAAGTTAATTTAAATATATATTTTCTTAAATAGATGCGGAATAAAAAAAATATTTTGCGTACATTTAAAGTGATAATGTTTGTCAATGATAACTATCATAGTCCATAACATTATTTGCATTTGACATACCTTGATTAAATTGCACGATTAAACATATTTACAAATTTAAAACTAGAGATGATTCATTAAAATTAAAATAATCGAATTTATTTGAATGAAATTTAATATGCTGTAGTTCGTTCGAATGAATTAGTAAAATGATTTATTGAATTAGTAGATATGTATGGAATTTTTTAAAAACATGTGCCTTTCATGAAATTTATTAAAAAAAAGAAATTATTAAAAAAATAAAATGTTTCAATTATTTAATTCCTTCGGTTATTAAATTCATTAAATTATTTTCATATCAATTTAAAACAGTGGCTATTTAAATAATTAATTTTTGATTGTTGATTTCACACAATACTTTTTTAGTTTCGAGTCTTTACTGTAAACTATTAAAAAAAAAAAACTGTTTTTAACTACGGAATACAATATACGTATTATACATGCGCAGTTATTAAAACTTTATAAAGGTACTTGTATTGAAATTTTCCATGGAAACTTTTTATTATTTATTAACACTGAAAGGTTATCTTATATTTTCTTTATTTTTTTCAAGTAAATTAAAACCACACGTGATTTTTTGTTCATTTAAATTTACTTTTTGATTCACGGTTATCTGCACATAGTAAATCTTCGTTTATCTGAATGTTGGAGGCGAGATTCAATTAGTCGATAGCCTGCAGACATAGACCCCAAATACAGCGTTCCTGGCGTCGCGCGTCGCCGTCGTATAGTGTAGTACCGAATGAACTAAAAGTGCAAGTCAATAGAATAAAAACAGTATTAACAATATTTTTAGTGTGTGCAAATTTTTCTAGACAAGGACTGAATTCAACTCCTCGTGGAGCTGCAAACATTGACATACTACAACAGAGATGAATAACATTTTAGGGAAGGTAATATAGAAGTCTAGTCATATACAGGGCTGTATATACCTGTCATTGGCTGGTTTAAGTGGCTACTTTACACACGGCGTAACATTCACCATTCTGCCCATATTAAAACATTTTTATTCCTTCAACTCTTTTATCGTTTTATGTTTGTGAAAATTATTTATTTATGACAAAATACAAAGTTTATAAACTTTGCATATTGCATTACATTACATTACATATTTTATTTGTACGAAATACTCCCAATCAGCAAAAGTGCTGGTATGAGGGGATATTATATATAATAACACAATAGTTAAAATAAAAAGTCGATAAAATAACATCACATATCAATCGTCACACGGGTTGTTGGAACTGTTTTCTTTAGGTGTTTTTTAAGTACGTATATGTTTTGTATATTTTTTACGTCATTAGAAAGTGAATCGTAAAAATATATTGCTGTACTGATAAAAGCTATTTCTTTTTCTATTGGTCCTAGGTTGTTTGCAAGTTAAATTATTTGATGCTCTTGTATTTATTTTATGTATGTATTTTATGTATTATTTTATTTTTTTCTGTGTAGATTAATTCCTCTAGATTGAGCATTTTTATTATTCTATATAAATCTGTGGTTCTAGTTTATTTATTAAAATTAAATGTTACTTTAAAGGCTTTATTCATTGCTCATTGTATTGAATCTAGGGTTTGTTTATTACATTTAAGACCTGTTTTCGCCGCATTACTTTCCTAGTTTGTCACACGTTCTGAAGTTGTACAATTAGCATATTAATCGTCTGATTTACACATTATCAAAAAAATAATATTAGAGTTTTCATTAATTTTTAAATGTATTGATCGAACCTCAAATCGTGATCACTGGCCCCTAGAGAAATAATGACCCATAGCAAAACTAATTTTCAAAATAAGTGACAAGAGACGGTTAAACCAATCCAAGGTATGATGTTAATTAAGTGATTTGTCTCGAGGACTTGCCAGGAGAAGTAACATTAAAAATGATAAATATATAGTAAAGGCAATAAACGTGTTATTTATGGCATGATACCAAATGCCGAACACTCTTTAAGTGAATCGGAGGATCCGTTGACGAATGACAACAGTCCGTCTTCTACTGACGAGTTGTCTGTGGTTTTCTCATCACAAGAGATAATGCGGAGAAGCAAACCAACCGATCCCTTAATACATATTTTTTTTTCCACAAAATAAAAAATGACGAACAATAAAAACAATGTGACCTCACTGGGGTTACCCGAGCCCAGGTCACTTGACAATATTGTACTTTTAAAAAAATATTTTAACATGTGAGAATATATGTACAAAGAAGACTCAATATACAGAGATAATTAACAAAATTTTATGACAGTTTTAAAAACTACGTATTTATATACTATATTTTATTTATGTATACCCATATTTTTAAATAACCAATCAATTGTAGATCAGTTAATTAAATATTTGTTTGGGCAAATGAGACAATCCATTTTACTTCTACCCAGCTCCATTATTTTTTTTTATTGCCTTCTCAATTTTTCGTAACTAATTAATTTAATATACAATGGAAATAGATTTGTGACTTTACTTGCATACTGCTCAAAACCTCTTTGTCCGAAACATATTCACAAAATAAAGTTTTTTATTAAAGTAAATTTTGTACAATATTGTTTTTTTGAAGTAAACAAATAAATAACTATCTATAAATATTTTATATTTGAAGCACTAACTTTTTGGTTATTTATTATAATAAAATAACTTTTTTTTAAAAAACAAAAAGAAACTTTAATATTACGGGTAAAAAAACACTTAAGGTGCTTCTATAAAAATATTTTTTCAGAATTCGCAAACCATCTGATAGAAAATAATCATAACTTCAATAAAAACACTGGATTAAAAGTACTTATGTTGAAAATAAAATATTAAAATAGTACAACTTAAAAATCTTAGCAGTCTAGGGAATTAAAAAAGTGGTTCATAATAAGAAGAAAAAAAAATAATAAACAATTAATTGAATAATAAATTACCACCCTTGTAAGGAAAAAAAGACTTAATGTATTGGGTTTACGCGTAGTATTTAGTTGACACGATAAAAATAAAATAATTCATTAGTTACGTAAACCTTGACGAAAAAGCTTGTTTGCTTTGAAACTGGTTGGTGGAAAAAAAAATATTGGTTAAAAACAAAGCTGTTTTATTTATTTTATAAAATAACTATCTCTTTGAAGTAAATGTAAAAACTTTGTACATTATGCGCAGTGTTAAATTCAATTCATTTCTACAAACAACTTAATAAAATAAATTGAAGCTTCTATTTTGAAGCCGTAGTTGCTCGCTAATTGAATCAGCATTTTGCCCTTTGGAAATTAAAAAAAATAATTTAAAAGGATACTACTTGTTTTGATACACGGTTTATAATCGTATGGTAAAGTATCGAGTACTACAGTCTCTATATTACATCTATTTAACTTATAGTGTATACAGTAGGCATCAATTAAACTAGATGGCTGAAGTTGAACAGATTTAACTAACGTATTTCTCTCCTCTCAAAACTCCCGGGCCTCGTAAATTGGGTAATTGGAAATTGGGGACACGGAGGTTTTGTCACTTGCGCATAAAATCAATATTTTGCCTTAATATAATTAATACCAAATACAGCTATCCACCACATGGTTGAGTAAAGAACGTCTTTTTTTTGCTTTTTTTTTTTTAAATAAGCCCCCTCGATACCTTGACTTCCATATTACCTTCTCTAAAATGTTCTTGATCTCTGTTGTAATATGTTGATATTAACAGCTCCCCAGGGAGTTACATCCAGTCCTTGTCTACAAAAATTTGGACAAACGTAAAACATTGTAAATGAATCCACCAGGTCCAAGAAGAGTTATAAAAATTGTAAAAATATTTTCCGGCGTTGCCTAGTTTTTTTATTTTTTTTATTTCTTTTATTTAGGAAACATACAGTACAGGTACAAAGTTTATATTTTACACAGTCAAACTTAACTTTAATGGACCAGTGAAGTTTCCAAAATATAAAGTAGTTATATTTTAAGTTAATAATTGAAGTACAAAAAAGAGAAAGAAAAAAACATAAATAGAAGTTGTTTAAAAATATAAATTAAAGTTAAAAAAGTTAAGAATTAAAAAAAAAGAATGAAAAACATGCTCAGATGTAAAAATAAAATAAAATAATAATCACATTTTTAAAAAGGAAAAACATAAACATACTCATACATATTTTAAGGGATTTAAAGAAACGATGAGAAGAATATTTAAAGAATCTTTAAATAAGAAAGTACATTTAAGTCAATTTAAAAACATCTTCAAAATTAATGAAACATTATAGTTAGAGCACCATGTAAGTGAAATAATTCAATTAAATGAATCTCATCCGCGTGAATAAAGGTTTCAGCTCTTTAACTTCACAAACACCAACATATGACAGAATTGAAGGAATATTGATGTTAAAATATGGGCAGAATGGTGAATGTTACACAGTGTGTAAAGTGGCCACTTAAACCAGCCAATGACAGGTCATAAGCTCTGTAAATGCCTAGAATTTCCATATACATATTACCTTCTCTAAAATGTTCTCCGTCCCTTTTGTAATTTGTTAAATAATAACACTAAGTTTTTCTTCGTTTCCTTCATATAATAAGGTACAAATAAAAATACTGTTTGTACCTTCATAAGAACACAGTTTTGACCATGAGTAATGTCAATATACGATATTAAAAATTTAACGCTTAAATTTCAAGGATAGCAATAAAAAGTGACGGTTTCTTGAATTTGTTTGTGGTTTTAATTATGAGCAAATATTATTGAATCAATAATGGTAATAATTTATTTACATTGTGAATACATGTCCTTATAAAACAATTTTTTAAAATAATTTTTTTGTTCTGAAAGTTTTGATTCTCCTAATTTACTATCATCATTAACCTATTATTTAAAACTAAATTGTGTAAATTGTGCAAACTGTATTCTTAATTTATTGCAGCGTATTTCGATTATTTTTATTTAACTGCACTTTTAACAGCCACTTTTCTACAATTCTTGTCGTCAATACTTTTCCAATATACTCGTACATTAATTTTTTTTCCATAGAGAATTCAGCTTTGTGTTTTTTTTATTAACGGTAAGTTTTGACTTGTGAAAGTGTTTTTATTTATTCTAATTTATCACAATCAATTAAATTGCAATGTTTTGCGTACAAATATTTTAAATGAAAGATAAACTAGTCTCAGTTGCCTGTCCAAAGACAATGAAAAGTTAGTAAAAAAAAAACGTTTTTAGATAATTTGAATTATTTATGGAGCCCATTTAGTTACAAACGGTTTTATCTAAAAGTTTAAAATAAAAATAAAATTATTATAAAGCTAGGACATCGTAGAAAGATCTGGTCAGTAAAAATGATTGTTTAAATCTATAAAGACTTCCACTAAAAAGTCCTTAGCGACACAATTGGAAAATTGTGGCACGCGAGCCATAGTAAGTACTGTGTTGATTAAGATTAATGTTTGATGTTTACATTGCCGGTTAGGTCGTATGCCCGGTAGCAGTACACAATGTTCTCGCAAAAAGTACTTGGTCAGCACCATACGAGTGAACTACTGAAAGGGAACTCGTAAAGGTTTGCTTTTACACCAATTCAAGGGTTATTACTAGAGCCCTTACTGGAATAAATGCCAGAATATATATCTCTAAAACTTTCAGATGTAGGTTCTGCAGTGCACATGATAAAATACCGTTGCACCTGTTATTTTATTTTTATTTTAATATATTTTATTAACATAAACGGCAAATCTGCCTATTACAAAAATGTGTAAAACTTACATATTTGGCTAAATATATTTTTTGTTTTAAAAACATACATTTCCTTTAATATATAAAAATAAAATAAAATCACTTTGTTTTTATGTACCACTTTAATTTTTTATAATTTGACAGCCAAGTAGTTTCGGCAATACTATGCCTTCTTCAGGGTTGATTACAAACTAACATAACATATTTAAAATTTTCACAGTGAAGGTTGAGTGTAGTAGAGAGAGTTTAAATATGTTCCCTCTCCCTAAATCCACACACAAACCCCCTCTCTTCTCTACCCTCGTAGCCACGCCCACTCTACCTTCACTGTGAAAAATTTATAAATAATATGTTAGTTTGTAATTAACCCGAAAAAGGCATAGTATTGCCGAAACTAGTTAGTTGTCAAATTATAAAAAATATAAGTGTTGCATAAAAACAAGGTGATTTTATTTTATTTTAATATATTAAATAATAATGTTCCACAAAGTAAGTGCTTCAAGCATCAAAAACATATATTTTCTTTTACCCAAGATTTATAAAAAAATAACCCTTAAAATTATGCAAGATTTAAACAAAAAAAATAACCTTAAAATTATACAACATATTCAGTAAAATGTTTAAACAATTTAAGAATAAATGAAAAAACAAATTAAATAATAAAATATTTTAAAGTAATAAGTAACATAAAAATCGTAAGTACTGTTTCATACAACTGAGCAAAGTGAACAAAAAATTGTATATATTATAAAATGTTTAAATAAATAAATATAATTCCCATTCACCATCTTTGAAAAAGTTCAAAAGGTTTGTTCTATAGGATATATCAGATACGTGGGAATAACTATTGCCGAGTTCATGCAGTCTATTCAATACGGCATAACAAGTATACACTGTCCATGAATTGTTGCTAAAAAACGGTGGCACCTGTCTAATCATTCTTCTAGGCACCAGGAAGTTATTAAGAGATAACAGAATAGGGCAATCCTATATTGAATTTACAATTTTGAATAAATTTAAAAGGTCCAAAATTTTTCTTCTATCATTAAGTTTTAAAAAATTGAATGATGCTGTATATCACAAAAGAAGCCGTAATCTTGGTGGACCATTGGATGACCTGAAGACGTGAGAGAATTTGCCCCCGGCCTAATAACCCGATACTTATAATAAGAACTTAGAGGGATATATTTAGCAATATGAGAACACTCGCCTTCTTTAGACCTAGCTTAAACGGTGAATAAAAGTTTACGGGGATCTGTCACAATATATCTACACGGGTTAAAATCAGGAGCTTGTTTGGCACTGACCCCTACTTGCAAAAATCAATATAACATTGCCAGTAATCGACCCCAGAGTTGTTGCATGGTACCTAGGCAAACAAAGTTACCATATTTAAAAAAAAAGATTTAGACTCCATAAAAAGACAATTAGTATTCCAGAACACAATGTATCCCCACTACTAAGAATTCCAGTTCATAAAATGATATTAACTAAGTACTTTTTTGGTTGACCATAAAATAATATTATAAGTATGATCGTGTATTTTTGTTATAGAAAACAAAATTAAAATAAAAATGCAACCCGCAGACAAGTCTTGGCTTTGCGGAATCAAAAATACTCTAAATATGCTAGTTTTAAGAAATTATTTTGGAAATCATTTTTTTTAAAGCGCTTAAGCAGTACGAGACGGATAAAACGTTATATCAAAACAGTAATCGAAAGTTTGTTAATGATAAAATTATGTAATATCATGTCTAGGTGTATATATAATGACTTACCTGACAATAATAATTACTAGCAATATATGATAGATTTCTAATTTAAACAACTATCAATACATGTTGTATTCTATCGATTTCTGACAAACATAAGCGAATAAATGGTTAATTAAATAATGAATATGGGATTTTAGCTTTCTCTATTCAATAGCGATAATTTTATTTAGAGTTTTATAAAATGTTGTAGTATATTTCATAAAAAACGTTATTCAATGTTATTTTTTCTTTCCGGGTGAATGAAGAATACAGTTTTATGTGTGAAATAAAACCAGAACCCTAGACGAGTGTTTTCGACTCAAAAGTTTCTCTCAGGTGATATCAATAATGAAATCGAGTGGAAAAAAGTAGTGATTGGCGTGTTCAACTACCATGCTTGAGATCATAAGTTTGGTTCCTGGGAGGATCAACACGAAATACTTGTTTATTGGGTGGTTTTACACAGCAATATTGGATTGGCACCAGAAGGGTAAGACTGGTACGGATAAGTAATAACTAAATACTGTTTTGTAAGAAAATTATTTATTTATTTAAAAACTTAAAGAATTTTATTTTTATTTTTAAATTTTAAAACAAATAAATGATCTATTGAAAGTGTGATAAGATGGCTTATATTAAATGTGTGTTTTTAGATTAGAATATTTCATACTTCCCGGAAACCTTAAACGTAAGACTGATCATCTGACCTTCATGTAACAAAAACAATTGAAATACGCTGCAGTCGGTGTACTAATGCAGTTGCCTATGCACCTTTAGGTAGGTATATGGAAATTATTATGATAATTGTGATACTACTTAAAAATGTTCTTCGAACAAGTGTTGATTCCAATATTAGTCTAAAATGCTTATTTTGAACAGAAATGTATTTAAATTTGGAAACGCTTTATCCCAACTTTTGACAGAGGATATTTGGTTTTTGGTTCATACATATTGAAAGCTTTGTTCCGCATCATCATTTGAATATTTCCTTTTCCGCTTTCGGTTTTAGAAGTTCCTTTATTTTGAGTTATTCACCACTCAAATGCAAACTCCTCTTAATCGAAATAGCGATTATGTGAATGAAAAATACAGTTCTGGATATAATATTGATAATTCAAATACGATATTTTTTAAAGTTAATAATCCAGGCGTTCAGTTGGAATTTTCCGCATTTTAAATTGCCAGTGCTTATTAGCCTTGATAAATAATCCGCCAGCATATTATGGTTGAACTTAATTTATAAATGTGATTTTGAAAAATGTATTGAATGTCAGTTAAACTTGTTTTAGTCATACCAAAAATCAGTAAAAAGAAATAAAACGAATTGAAATTATTAGGAAAAAGTCTGATTGGTATCCATAAAAAGCGAATGTTTTTTGTAAACATTCATAAACAAACTTTTTTTACAAACAAAAAAACAACATCCTTCCATTTTTTGGTTCATGCATTCTCGACGAATGCAACCCTGGTAGGTCGATGAAAAATATATTTATGCTTCTAACTTTTCTTACAGATTCGATTGACAATTTAATATCTACAAACACACGCAGCGCAAGATCTACAATTCGCTGAAAATCGCACTTAAATCGGTTACGCCGTTTAGGGAGAGTTAAGTGACATCACACGTACAGAAGAATTATTTATATTTAGATGTGTTTAAATGAAACGTTGGAAAATGACATGTCATGTCAATTATTTTATTAGTGTGGCCTTTTTCTTCCCTGGTAATATAAGCCAAAAACAAACAAACAGTATTTACAAATATTAATTGGGCAAATAATTGAATATTCTGAAGTTCAAACATTTGGAAAAAAAATGTGAGACTGTAAAATAATTCATTTTCCAAAAGTCATTAAAAATATAATTTCATTTGCGCTGGTAATAGTCAAATAAATTATAAATCGCAAATACACCGGTCATATAACTAGCTTACATTCTCACTTACTGCCAATAACCAACTGATAAAACGAATTTCTTATTTTTTTTTATTTTCCCTCTTAAACAAACACGGCCACAAAACAGAGTCCCAATCTTCCTTGTTGTTAGTTCTATTCTCGTTTTTTTCTTTCATAAAATAAAGCATATTTATTCTAGTATTTGCATGACTTTCATTTGTCATTCATATTCATTCTTCGCATCATCATAATTTCCTTTCCGCACCTAATGGTACATAGGACACTGCATTGGTTTACCAATCGCAGTGTATTTTATTACATTTAGGAAAGATGATCAGTCTTACGCTTTAGGCACTAGTCCAGGGACTATGAAAAATTTTAGTGTAAAAACACCCCTTTAAATAAATATTTCATATTAACCATGTCGGGAATCGCACCTGAGACCTCTTGCATGGCAGGCAAACGCACTGTCCATTTCACCACGAGGCCGAAAAAAAATTAAATATAATATAATTTATTGATTGATTTATTTATACTTTTAAAATTTTGTATTATTATTTTGTATACAGAATAATGTTCCCTTACTGGGGTGTCCCGTACCAAAGGAAACATTTTACAAAAGTATAATGAAACAAACCTTAAATAAGGTATTTAACATAATAATAAAATAAAAACGTTATTTATCTAATGAACCTAATTGACATCGTAAACATAATAAGCAAAAAAAACTAAAATCATCATAAAAAACATAATTAATTCACATAACCTTGCAGAAAAAAAATTATAATCAGGATTTTTTTAAAACTATTTGGCTTGATTCACTCATCAATCCGTGCGTAACTCACCTCCACTTTTAATTTTTTTAAAGCAATATAAAACAATAAAAACATTTTCGCATAGTAAGGATAAATATTTTTTTTGTTAAAATCCAGCATATTTATACACAAAATTCGATAAAAGAGAAATATATCAAGTATTGTATCCTATGTAGACTTGTGTTACATCAAAGCCACACAAGAGTTAAAATGCATCAATAAAATTTATTTTATTAATAAATAAATGTCAGTCAGATTTATTTCACGTTTGGGTATTATGTGATGACGATACATGCCGTACACATTATACAATCTTCAATAGCCAGTTATCAATTATATTTTACATGATTTAGTAAAGATTCTTACCTTTAAGTAGAAGGACGTAATTTTTCTTGTCATCTCCTCCCTTCGGGTATTCCCAATCAATATCCAATCCATCGAAGTTTCTATCCCTGAGGAAGGGGATGGCAGAGAATATAAAGGTCTGGCGAGCGTATCGGCTGGTCGACATGTCCTTAAACTTCTGAGTTCCGAAAGACCATCCACCTAGAAGTTAAATAATAATATCAACAATAACATAAGAACAATTTAACATAGAACATTCTAAAACGAGATGAAGACAATGATACCAATAAACCAGGGTCAGAAATGATACTTTAAACTACCAGAAAAAATTGTTGTTGATGAAAACATTTTTTACATCTTTTGAAAAGGTTGTCTGAGTCTTTTGTTTCGATTTTTCTGGTAGTTTATTGTATAATTTCTGACCCTGGTTTATTGGTATCGATTGTCTTCGTTTTGTTTTAGACAGATCATAAGCCTTGTGGATGCCTAGACTTCTATATTCCCTTCTGTTAAATGTTCTTCGTGTCTGTTGTTTTTTGTTAATCTTTAGTTAAATGAATTTAATAATAATTATAAATTAATTTCAAACAAAATAAAATCGATTTGGGCAGAGTGGGGTGTGAGCCTGGGAATCAGTAAATTAGCGTGGATTAGAGTGTGACAATGATGCTTTCCTTGTTGAGTATAGGTGCAACGGTTTGGATTCACTGCTGTATTTTTCAATATTTTTAATAAATTTATATTTTTAAAAAGGTTAATCTCAGCACAGTAGCATAGTCTTAATAAATAAATTTAACTCCATTCATGCTTTTCAAACGCTTTATCAAAATATAAAATGATTTCTTACAGGCCATCTCGAATCGCGCTGAACTAACAAAAATCATAATTTAGAAACTTTCGTAACGTGAAATGGAAAATAAATTACAAAAGTCAAAGTAGAAAATTCCAATCCGGCTTGACCGATTTATATTAATTTGATTGGCACAAAAGTCAAAGACCAAAGACACGAGCCACAGAGTAGCGGTGGTCAGGTGTGCAAAATAGAAAATTGAAATGAACTGTCATTGGCTATCTATTGAAATAGAAATTTAAATGTGAAAATATTGCTTAACGTCATTCATATTACATTCATTAGAAAATTATACCGTTTATTGTTTACTTTATATTTACATAAGTTTATTAAATATAAATGAAACTGACGTAAAACAAGGTTGTTATACAAAAATTAAATTGTAATTATTGTGTTTCAATCTACATTGGTAAAACTAAAAGAAATTAAAGTAAAAAACACTTAAGGTGTCTAAATAATGAAAAAAAATGATTTTGCAAAACATTCCATAGAAAATAATCGTAATTTTAATAAAAACAATAAAATAAATTAAAAATGAAATATGAAAATGAGACAATTTGGTTACCTTAGAAATTTAAAAAGCGATTAACAACAAGAAAAAAAAATCAAGCAAACAATATTTCCTTTAGTCTCCAGTCTAGTTTTGACTATAGTATCGATCTCACTCCACACCTTCTATCTTCACAAGAACAACAAGACAAAAATATTTGACTGGTAAGCTGCATATGTTTTTATTAAATATTTAGTTAACACTGTAAAGATAAAATAGTATAAGATTCATTAGTAAAGTATACCTTGATAAAGAAGCTTGTCCAGCTTTGAAACCGGCCGGTAGGAAAAAAAAGAAGTGGTTGAAAACAAGTTGTTTTATTTTATTTTATTTTATTTTATTTACTATCGTAAATAACTACGAAGTAAGTGTTTAAATTATATAATTTTATATAAAATTGGAGCAAGAAACATGTTAAGCTGTCATTAAAAATGTAACGAGTTTAATTCCTAGCAAGGTGTAAGCAACAAACTCTCATAAAAACACACTCAATATCAGTTACTGGTTTACCTAATTACACTGCAATTCACTGTAGAACACAAAAGTGTACAAATAAATAAATAATATTTAAGTGGGTATGTCTAAATACTTATACTCAAGTAATGGATCAATATTTGACCAGCCAAAAGGTCATAAGCTTTAATATTGCAAGACTTAATAATCCTCTCCTCAAAGAGGTTCATTCTTTGATTTGAAAAAATATATCATGATATTAAATAATAATTATGATTTTTATTATCATGTAAAATATTTATTTGGATTTTTTTATTCAATTGTTAAAGTTTATTTTTTTGAAATACTTTTATTATTATATGACCACCGATTTGAATATATTCAAGTATACAAATATGAAAATATGGTCACCGTATTACAGGGTTCATGTAAAGGACATCGAAAGAGTTTAGCAATTTTTTTTACGTTTTATCAATTTTAAATTAAGTATACCGATTGAATACATAAAGTACACATACTTAAATGATTATTTAAACATCCAAACATTAGAAAACAGATGAAAATTAAACGAATTGCTTTTTTTGTTTAAAATAATAATACCAATGTTCGGTTGTTGTGAACTTATCAATTTGATTAATGTGCGAGTGCCTGGTCGAGTTACCCGATGTAATACTCTGTTCTACTGCGGTCCATCATCGACGAATTACAGCGCGAATTCACCAGCAATGCGGATGCATGTACTCGCGAACCAATATGCTAACAGCGTCGATGTCTTTAACGGGAGTCTTGTAAATTGAAAAAAATATATATCAATGTTTATGTTCCATATTTAATAGAACTTAATATTCTGTTCATTTTGTATTTTATAACATTATTTACCTAGCTGTTTTTTTTTTTTTTTTTTTTTTTTTTTATTAAAAAAAGAAATATTTGCGTTCTTATTATTTTCCCAAATATTTAATTTTGAGGGCCATTTTCAACGAGTTGTAAATAACTCACTATTAGAAAATGGAATCGAGTTGGGGTAGAGTAGGATTCGAACCACGGACCTTTGGTCCGTAAGTCCAAGACACTAGCCACAGGACCACAACCCGACCTTTAAACCTTTAACTGCATTTTTTTAGCTTATTAAAAAAAAAACATATGTATGGATTATTTTTTTATTTTTAAAAACAACTAAACTTCTTAAACACAGTTCTATATTTTATTACTTTGTATTGTTTTTTTTTAAAATTTATGTTGTTAATACACTCATCTTTTTATTTTTACTTTTATACCAACTATACTTCTTAACACTGTACCTATCTTTTATTTCTTTATATTGTTTTTTTTTTTTAATTTATGTTGTTTATAAACTCATATTTTTTTTTTTATATCAACTTTACTTCTAAACACTGTTCTATCTTTTGTTGCTTTATATTATATTTTTTTAACTTTATGTTATTTAAATACTCATATTATATATATATAACTTTCATGTATGTAAAAGTCGTGTGGGCGTGAAAAATTAAAGAAATAAAATAAAAAAAATAAAAATACAATGATATGAAAAGCCAGATCGTGATTAATATAATTAGGGTCAAATAAATAACAACGCTACGTCTATTCAGGTGACATGATAGAGAAAACAATTGCTGATACGGCGAAGAGAAGAGTTTCGTAATTACCACAATTATTTCTCGCCCCCAATACAATAAATAATGTGGGAGTTTGTTTAGATGTTTTGTATCGGAAAAATTGAGAACTGAGAAAGTGTGAGAATGGCGTGAGCTATTTCCTCACGCGTGTGAAGTTGCAGCTATAATCGAACTGCAAAATAAAGAAGCGATTGTATTGAGTCATTCACAAGAGAGATATGTAAAAGGTTTAGGTTTCAAGGAGGTATTCACATATTAAAAAAGAAATATTTCCTTTGACTTGAAGATTTTCATCAAATACATGAAAAAATTCAAAGTTTGTTGCTACTGAAATCGTATTTGATCACTTGTTAGCGGATAGTAAATAAAGAATACAAGCATTGTATGCAAACGCAAAAAATGTGTGCTTACGTTATTTTTTTTCTTTCCACTTATCCGCAATAAACAGTACACAGAGAAAAATCATTTTCAAGCTTCAGGGATCACCAGAACGTTAATTAGACACTCAAAGCAGAGTTCGTTGATGTCAACATTTGGAAGCTCCAATCTAAACTACTTAAAACTAAAGTGAGGGGGTACTACTTGCAAACCCGGCAAAATACGAAATCTAAAAAAAGTGAAATATTAATTGAAACTAATTCAAAATACAATTTTTTACAGTAATCATAACATCGTCAGTCAAAAATACGGCCTTATTTGTAAGAACTTGACTTTTAAATTGTCGGGTTTGTTGCAAACATGGCGACCTCTACTTGAGTATTGTAAAGTTGGAATGAATAATTTAAATGTATTATTCACTACTGTTTCTTGACAGAATCATGTTTATGTCATTACTGCTTACGTGTAAAATATTTACTGATTATAATTTTAAAAAAAAGTTAAAGTTAAGTATTGTATCAGTTTATTGCGATTTCCTCAAATAAAGAAAGGTGGATTTTACCGAGTTTGCAAATAGTACCCTCAAGTATTCATCTAGATCTATGTCGCAGAGAAAATATTTCTAAGAAAACAGTCTTTACATTAGTTACATAGAAAAAACACAGAACTCGATATCCAAGATAGTCTCTACTAGAGTCAACCGCTACAGTCAATAGTTCACAATAAAGTAGTTAACTGAATCTGGAATTTTCAATTCTTAGCTACATGCATCAAAATACCCAAACCTATACGTCTTATAAAAGCATTAATAAATATTATGAGAGTACATTCATTAATATATAGAAATATGCGTGTAATAATATTAAAAGAAACATGATTTGATCGGTAGCCAAACCAAAGGATGCGAAAAATTGGTTCTTTAGAGTAAAAATGGGCAGGTTATTGTGATCGCGTATTTGACGGGGTTCCAAACATACCAACTAATAAGACAGTTGTATGATATTTGAAAGATTACTAAAATACTGCAGATAAGAATAATGTAGAACCAGGAGGAGTGGAGAAGACAAGGCGAGGCCTATTTCATGAATTTGACAAATATGTGTTTATTAAGATGACGAAAATTCAAGTATTATTCTTTATTTCAGAACTTACCTATGGCAAGAAGGACCTTCAGTTTAGGATTAGCTTTCTTCAAGGCATTGATCCTGTCGTAGAGTCCTTTCTTTCCATCCTTGGTTTCATCGTTACTTTCAAATGATCCAAGACGCCCTTTCTTCAGCCACCCAAATGCGAAGATGATGTGGGTGCAGAGGTCTGGTTGGATATCTTCAGGTAAAAACTTTCCTATCTTCGTTCTGTACTGAGACCAGTTGGTGTAGTAACAAACAATCTAGAAACAAGAGAAAAAATACATTTTTATCCCTCTGATAATTATTAACTTTTAAATTGGTTTTGAGTATCTGACTGTTGGGTATCGAAGTAGGCAAAAGCATCTACTCTACAACACTAAGAGGCAGACTTTCACTTTCCAGGATTTATACTTGAGAGTAGCTTTCGACTTGTCATGTTTGGCGACTCAATAGCTCTTAGCATTCTGGTCCTATCTCGCGGGCAGAACTATATTTTGCCTACCTCATTATCCAGCGGTAGGCGAGTTTGCTTACTTAGCATGAAATCTCGGTTTTAACCCTCGACAAGGTTTACATAAAATATTTTATTTTAAAGTATGTTAAGATCACAATATTTCATAATTACAATACTGGCATCTGAAGCCTTTGACTAGTCACCTTATTTTCATGTATAGAATTCTGATCAAAACACGCAACTTTTGCGGGCAAAGATAACGTTTAATTATCCGAATTTTATAGTATGTTTACCAAATTAAAAATAAAAATAAATTTTGTCAAAGAACATATAAAATCTATGGAGTATATTTTATTAACTGTTTTTAATATTATTAAATAGTTCTAAGTCAAAAAAGATTTAAATTTAAAAAAAAAGTTTTATGCACTGAATAAACATGGTTTTCATTTTAATGACCTGGCTCCAAACGCTCCGCGCGTGTAGCAACAAAGAGAGCCGCCAAAAATATTTTTTGTTTTGAATTTGGTAGACTATGTCAATTCTAATACCTTATAGCCGTCCTTGTCCTTAATATCCTTGGAGCTTCCCTGCACCGCATTGTCCAGGGCTGCCGACGACTTGCGGGAAGCGGGGGGCCGCCTGAACCGGCTGGGAGCGGGCTTGGGGGCGGAGCCCGCCGCCGCCTGGTCGCCCCTCCTGGCCAGCACCCTGGCTATGGATGACGAGCTGCTAGTGGCTACGGAGGTGGACACCTTCAGCGGACGGCGGATGCGTCGCTTGGTGGCTGAAAACAATGAGACAATTAGAAAAATGATGTCTTGTTTGCTCACATATTTGTTGTGCAAATTTCGGGGATTCGTCCAGGTTAAGTGACTTTTGAACTAAAGATCTAAAAAAAAAATATTATTTGAATTACCAAACAATTAAACTGCAAAATTTGGCATGTAATTTGCTAGATAAATAAAATAAATATAATTGTACAAAGCGTGATGAAATCCCGATAATTAATATTGTATTGATTATTTATTGGTCAAACGATCGAGTAAAATAATAGTACAAAAATTGTTAAATATATTCCATTGCCTAGAATGTAGATGAAATAATTCAATCAAACGAATCTCACACGCATCAATAAAGGTTTCAGCTGTTAAACTTTACAAAAATCATCAGAATTTAAGACATATGTATGTTAAAAGCCACGGAAAGCAACATATTACAACATAAATGAAGAACGCATTACAACAGAGACGAAGAACATCTGCGAGAAGGTAATATAGAAGATCTACAGGGCTTATGATCTGTCATTAGCTGGTTTAAGTGGCCCTTTTACACACTGTGCAACATTCACCATTCTGCAGATATTTGAACATCTATCTTTCAGTTCTTTCATTTATTGATATTTGTGAAGTTAGGGAGTTTAATATAAACAGCTTCCTAGGTAGTTAAATCTAGTCCTTGTCTGCAAAAATTCGGGAAAACTAAAGAAATTGTTGAGAGATAAAGAAGATGATAGAACTGAATATAAAAGTCTAGGCATATACACCGGGTTTTAAATCGAGTTGTGGTCTTGTGGTAGTATTGTGGACTCACAGACCAAAAATCCCATTGCTATAACTCGATTTCCATTTTTCCAGCGCAAGCTATTTACAACTTTTAGGAAACGGTCATGAAATTTTAATATTTGAGTGAATAATAAGAACTCAAGTGTTTCACTTTAAAAAAAAAGTTTATTTATTTATTTATTTATTAACGGACATTGTCCATGTATACAATTTATAAGGTTTAAATATGACAATAAAAGAGTAGTTTAAAACATTTAAAGAAAAAAGAAAGAAGCATTGACAAACATAAGGGACATCGAGACAAGATTTGGACTATTTATTTAGTGCTCGTTTAAATCATTGTAAACTTAAACCAAAAAAGTCCAGATCCTGTCTTGAGTTAACAATACGACAAAGGCGGGTCATTAGAGAATTTAGGCCATAGTTTGTTCTATGCTGATCGATGAACAGTACTTCATTGTTTCTCAATCTACGAGTCGGAATATTGAATTTTACTTGTCCCAGTAATGATGGAACATCGATTATACCATTTAGTATGCCGAACATATATATGGAGTCAATATTAGTTCTACGTTTTTGTAGACTAGAAATATTTAATGTTTAGGTGGCAACTTACACACCGCGTAACATTCACCATTCTGTCTATATTTGAACACTTGTATTCCTTCATTTCTTCCATCTGTTGATCTTGTTACAGTCAGACAATTTTCGCTACTATTTGTGTTTTCAATATGGTCACGAGGATGGATACCCGATACCCGACAAAGGCCATCTTATTATTTTTCGTTTATTCTATAAATGATTGATTGTGTCTGTCATGTACGCGCCCATTTCACACGTTTAGTGCCAATCCACTCGAACCGATAAAATTAGGGTGGGTGGATATTTATTTATTATTTTCTTACTTGGTTTTATTTATTTAGTTTCTACTCTCGGGTGGAGATTAGCCTCCCGGAAATATCCGAGTGTGAGCCAAGCGTCTTAACCACTACACCTCGGAGGCCGCCAGGACATTTAATATATTATAACCTTGTGGTTTTGGTAGCGTTATTCTAGTGATATTATTATAATTCTTTTTAAAAAAAAAAATATCCGGGGTCTTCTCAAATATTTCAATTTTTGGGGGCCATTTTTAACGAGTTGTAAATAACTCACTTTTAAAAAATGGAAACTAAGTTGTGGTAGGGGAGCTGCGATGCTCGGACCTCTGATCCGTGGGTCCGCGATACTAACCACGGGGCCACAACCCGGCTCATTATTATATTTAGATTGCTCTACACACCAAAAAATAAATTCTGAAGGTCAAAGGGCTAAAATTTCACAGTGCCCGAAATTCTAATTAATCAACTGAAGCCCGAAGAGCCGAATTACCTAGCATGTAACAGTCGGCGATAGCCGGCCGTTGCGTTCTAGTAAATATAATTTGTCAAACTCACAGTAAAAGCAGATGAGTGAAATTCAATAAAAATCCCGATAGGTATATGAAATTGAGAAGTTTAAAGTATTAACTCGTTTTTTAACAAAAAAAAACCTTGTTTTTTTGTATGAGTGAAACCAATACAACCACCCACAGTCTATAAACGATTTTGGGGATGTAGAGGAATGTACTTTTACTTATGATTTTTGTGAAGTTCAATTCCAGATCTTGTTTACAAAAAAAATGTTAGACTCAAAATGTTTTCAGTTAAATCATGCAAGTCTATTTAATAATACATCATCGCATAAAATACATCAATAAAATTTTGTCCACATTTTTATTTAATAAAATCATGTGTTATGTATTTTTTGTATCTCTACTTCAACTTCACCTATGAATTAGTACATTTTCAAATAACAAGCCACGTATCTTTTTCCAAGTATTTGATGGCCATTCAAATGTAAACGCAATTGAAAAATGTTTCTAACGGAAATGTATCACTCGTACATTTCTCTTTTTGGTTGTTCGTTGTTCAACCCTGTCTGGAATTTCAGCGGGACGGAAATAAATGGTGGCGGAAGCTCGTCCATCTGGATTCGTTTCCGTCGGATGCAGCGACACGTGACATCTGCCGGCAGAGTCCCGAAACACTGCATAGCCGGAGATTGATTGTTTTATGGGTAATGTTAGGAATGACCCCGCAAACGTAAAAATTGCAATTCGAAGGGAGTTTAATGAATATTTGGATTATTAAAAATACACAGTAAATAATTTTTTTCTGATATAAAATATATTTATGTAAAACGTATGGTAAAAATATATAACTACATTGGTACACCGTATCGTCGGCGATACTGAAATACCACGTAATTAAAAAAAAAATTGAGGGATCTATAAAGCGTTCTGTAAATATTCTTAGTTGGGTTTTAATTAACCAATAATACCCTTTGGGTATGAGAAAAATAATTATTAAACAAATGGCTCTTAGTCCCTATCGAATTTATTGCATTAAATTTTAAACAAAATATTTAAAAAAACAGGTTACGCGGTGCTGTAGTATCACCAATGATATTTTTTTTATTTTTTTTTTATTTAGTAAACATACAGTACAGTTGCAAAGATTTATATTTTACACAGTTAGACTTAACTCTAATGGACCAGTGAAGTTTCCATATTATAAAGTAATTATATGTAAGGTTATTAATTAAAGTACAAAAAAAAGAAGAAAAAAAACATAGATAGAAGTTGTTTAAAGATTTAAATTAAAGTAAAAAATGAAGAAAATTGTAAAGGAAATTAAAAGTTAAGAATTAAAAATAGTTAAGAATAAAGAATGAAAAACATGCTCAGATGTAAAAATAAAGTAAAATAATAATAAAAATAATTTTAAAAAGGAAAAACATAAATATACATAAACATATTTTAAGGGATTCAAAGAAACGACGAGACGAATTTTTAAAGAATCTTTAAATAAGAAAATAAATTTAAGTCAATTTAAAAACATCTTCAAAATTAATGACACATAGTAAGAGCAGCAATATATTGATTTTATGTACATTTACAATGTAAGTAATTAAAAGTAGTTTAAAGGTAAAAAAACATGTCAATGCAGCAGAGAAAAAAGAAAGAATAACAGGTAAAGCAAGTAATAATTGTAATAATCTGTTATATTTAGTTGAGTTTATAAGTTTTACGCCATATGTGCTAGTCCGGGAACAATAAAACATTGCAGTGAATCATTTTAAAAATAAATACATACTTCACTTGGACTAGGAATCGAATTCGGCACATTAAGCAAGGTTGGCGATCACGCCAACCATTATACTATGAGTAGAACCTAACTCTATTCTCAAGTAAATAAGTCAGTTGTATAATGCAATAAATGAAAAATAGTTGGATAATAATTACAAAATATTTGTTAATCTAACTAACTAACTAACTAACCATCACGCCATTTCCCCAGAGGGGTAGGCAGAGAGGATAGAACGCCACACCACTCTGTCCTGGCACACTTCCTTTGCTTCCTTCACATTCATACATCTTCTCATGCACGCACGTCGATTATTCCGACTTTTCACATGACCACTTTCAAGAATTTGTTGTACTTGATCATGCCATGTCTTTCTCGGCCTTCCTCGACTTCTACAACCAGACACATTCGCATCATAAATCTTTTTAGCCGTTCTTTCATCATTCATTCGCTCCACATGACCGAACCATCGCAAAAGACCTTTCTTAATTTTGTCGATAATGCTTAACTCAGCCTTGCATTCTGCTCTAATTTCGACATTAGGGCACCTATCATACATTGTTTTTCCGCACATTCGCCTGAGGGATCGCATTTCAACAGCATTCAGTCTACTTTCGTCCCTTTTTTTCCAACTCCATGCTTCGCTTCCATACATCAGGGTTGGTACCAGAACTCCATTATGAACTGCTAATTTAGCCTCTTGCGATAGACACTTATTTGCTACGACAGACTTTAAGGCACCATTAACTCTGTTACCAGCACTAACCCTCCTTTCAATATCCTTGTCCATATTTCCATCTCTAGTAAACATACTACCCAGATATGCAAATTCTTCGACCTGTTTCAAACTATCTCCATTTACTACAATCTTACATTCAGTCATAGTTACATTTCTTTCAAAGACCATGACGTTCGACTTTTGCACATTCATTAGCAAATCACTCTCCTTGCACACTTCGTAAACCTTTGTAACCAAGGATTGCAGTTCCTCTTCGCTGTCAGCTAGGAGGACTGCGTCAATCTTGCTTTGTTAATCTCTATATTAAATTTCTCTTCTGTGGCCCCGAGAGTGCTCAATATTCTGTATAAATATATTAAGTTCTTCAAAACGAAAGTCATTTTCCGGAGAAATGTACAAGTTTGGATTTTTTCTAAGGGAAGAGACCATTGCAGGAGACTGCTGCGAGACATTGCATAGATTTATAAATCCTTGACACTTTGAGCACCGGCCTTATACGCATAAAACTTCTCCTGTACCTTGCCAATTATTGTAACATTTCATGTTTCGCGAAGGGTTTCTTAAAAGTGTTATAATTATACAAATATCAACTAAAACTTAATCTGAATCTCTATCTTCAAAATTTAACGTCAATTGCAAGCGAAACTGAGCAAAACTGTATTGGCAAATAGAGATATGGCAAATGGCCACGATAAGCCGCGAAGGAAAATAATATTTCAATCGATAAAGGAGATCCCTATATTTATCGATATTGCAAATCAGATGAAAGTTTTGTAATGGTTCGAGTATTTGCTATTCATTAAACAACGAAAAAGTCTCAGAGTAATAATGCATGAACTTATAGAGAAGCCCTATCACTATGTTTCATAGAACGTAAGGATGTCGGTTTGTTGCTTAAAAACAAATTGGTGGCCACTTGTTTTTTTTTTACAACAAATACATAACAGTTTGATCGGATACTTTTGTAGCTGTGCTTGGCTTTGTTTGTAAATAACTCGGATATTTACGTTATAATAAATAGAAATCGACCATAGTGAATTGCAGTATGTTTGGTTGCAGCAGTAAGAGCGTCAAACGTGTTTAAGGGGACAGTTTTCCCAGGTAATTGATTTCGAATATTTTCCTATGATTTACATTGATTTTTGTCATTTATTGTCCCGACACGTGTATTATGTTGCTTAAAAACTTGCTTTATATCAACATATTTACTCCAAATACTATTTTTTTTCAATAAAGGGGATAAATTTGTGAATTAAAGTATGTTTACTGTTGATAATGACAGTTGATTACGGGCAATATGTCGGGCCGCACTGGGCATCCATATAAAGTTTGAGTCTTTATCGAGTAAAATTCGATTAAAATTTTACTTAAAAATAGCAACGTTAACTTGAAATCGCATTTAAAATGACATGTCCAAATTTCAGGCTGCTACGTCTCGCCGTTTTGGAGATGTGACGGACAAACAAACAAACTCAACACAGGACTTTAGTTCCATGGAGTTGGGATTTATGTCTCATTAAATGTAACATAAGTATGTTGTGAATTAAATAAAAAAAAATTAAATAAATAAACACACGTATTTTCAATTTTATAAAATAAATATAGGCAAATTATAGAAAAATAAATCGGAAAAACCCTACAATAAAAAATATAGAGGCACATATTTATAAGTATTTACAAATATGCAAATAAATATCCATTTGGCAATTTTTGGCCTGAGTACGGCCCATTGTTTTGCTGCGAACTGTAGCTAACTTAATACCTAATAGTCATTGAATGGTAAATTTTCTTACGCTTGGGCTCCTCTATAGCTTGGCGCATTATTACTTTGAGGAAAAGGTCATAATAGAAGTCACTTCATGTCGATAAAATGCACATTTTTAGACGGCTGGTAAACCACGTGAAAACACGGGACCGTGAGACAATGTGTTAATGTAATTTTTATTTTATTTTTAGTAATCTTTAATAATATGCATGCTTACACTTTCCATTAAGTTATATCCCAACTCAACACAGGGCTTTTGTCCTCATGGAAGTAGGGATACGTTATTATTTTTTTGTAATACTTTTATTTGTATGAATAAATAAAAAATAAAAATTCACTTTTATTGTGGTGAAAAAAAAAATTTAGCTCAATCTTATATACAAAGCCTCCTATAACGAGGGTCTTGAGGATGCGGCGGTAAACCTGGCTTGGACACGTGCTGCGCATGCCTCAGGAGAACCTAAACCCTAGTTGCCTCTTCTTTTAACCTGCGGGATCACGCCGTCCTGGTAGGCCGTCAATTACGATCTTTAGACTTTATTCCGCGGAATTAAGGGGCGCTGGATTGACATGGGAAGAAGCGAGAGGGCTGGCTGGTGATAGGGTCTCCTGGAGGCAACTGGTGATGTCCACGTGCTCCACTTAGGAGCGGATGTGGAAAAGAAGAAAATAATAATATGCGGAGACCGTTATCTTAAGAAAAACGAACGAAATAACTTTAAAACATTATGTCCCAATAAAATCCAAAGAAGGTTAAATATACGAAAACTTGGAAGTATTTTTTAATAGCAGAAATAATGACAATGTTTTTGCTTTAATTATGTTTATTTTATAAAGCAGTTTAATTATACACCATCTTTCCAAGCAGTAATTAATGATACTAGATGCAATATCCAAAATGAATACTGTATTATGTTGGCAATTTTATTTTTCTTAAATATTTGTTTAAGCATTATACAAAACAATTAGTTTATTGTTAATAAAATATCATAAAAGTTAAATGCACAATCTCGGTAACAAACCGGTTTAATTAAGTTAGTGGGTGTTATAAATGTTCCCATTATTCACAATGCACAAAACCTAATTTGAAACAAAGGCTTAAATTGTGAATTGTAGTTCAAGAATTTATTACTAGAGAAATCTTTGTGCATCTGAGGTCAACAAAATAATATATGGGTCTTGAGAACACAATACCCTATTAGAAACAATGGGAAAATGAAATTTAAATTTAAAACATACTTATTTTAATCATTAATTAGCACAGTTTTATTTAAAACTAGTTTGAATTTTTTTTATACACGGATTAAATCATAACAATTCGTTTGTAAGTGAAAATTATTAGTAGAAGTCCATTGTAATTTATTATAGAAATAATATATGACTAATACGAAAATCCATAAATTTGTAATAATTAGTGATCGATTTCACCACTTTTGTGACAATTTCGAGACAAGGATCTTAAGGATTAATAAATCAATTAATGTATTTTTACAAAAACAGTAAGGACGAAAATTAAAAATTGTACAATAGAAATGGAATTCGATTATTTTAGTCTGAAAGGCCATTAACTTAGTGTTAATATATTGAAATAACATTATATTTTTATTTACTTCGGGTGCTAGTCCAAGGACGATGAGATATAGCAATTTGAGTATACCTACAATGAAATTCAGGCATATTTTAAAAAAGAATCAGGTTTGTTATAAGATATTTATTTTTTTAAAAAAAATCATTTAAAATGCTCATTTAATTATATTAATTTTATTTTCATTTTTGATTTATAATAAAACTAATAACGTATCCCTTACTTTACGAGGTCAACAGCCCAGTGTTAAATTGAGATACAAAATAACGCAAAGTGAGGCATACATATTATTATAGAATACTAAAAATAAAAAAAAATAAAAAAAAAGAATTCTAAAAATAAAAAATATTACAAAAGCATAAATTGTAATAAACATCTAGGGCCAACACGCTCAAAAGTACCTATATAAATCTATAAATCAGTCTTCTGCAATAGTTTTTTCCTTGGACAAAATACAAAGTTGTGCACGAATCCTGTAAATGGCTCTCGTTTTGGAAAACATAATATGTTCATTCAGGACATTGAACACTCTTGGCGCCACTAAAGAGAAATTTCTGTTTAGTGGCGCCATGAGCAAAAGTCTTACGCGTTGTTGATATTAAATAATTTTAATTGCAGGGATACCCGTAGGAGCAAACTTGTCATATGTATTTCACATTAATAATTTCCAATTAAATAAAATGAAAATAATTTATTTCAAATCCACATTCTCGATGAAAAATTCCAAGTTTGCTTTTATAAAGATTTGTGTGATAAAAAAAATAATTTTAGATTGAAGTATAAATTCACATTGGTCGACAACATGTGTCGTGTTCTAGAAGCCCCAGCATTATTGTGAAAGTATATTTTAGAATGTGATAACCATCCCCTACTGCATGGCTTCCATATAATATGTATGGGTGGAGGTTAACAGAGGGTGATTGCTAAGGGTAGTGCGATGCAGCATTACTTATTGTCGCAATACGGAACAGGATAATTGAAAAATCTGTAATAATTTGAGTGTGTGTAAATGTATTTACACTAAATAGTTTAATAAATATACTTGTTAGAGTAAATAATTTGAAGCAATCTCATCGACAGTAATATAAGTTTCAGCTATTTAATTTCACGCACATCAAAAGATAGGCAAATTAAAAACATATTGAAATATTATTTTATCTCAACAAATTATCCATTTAAAGAACTGGTTTGATTAAAAGTCTTAATATAAAAATAGGATAGCGTTTTATCGCGTTGTTTAATTGGTGAAATAATTTGATATCATTCTTGAGGTCCTGGGTTCGATCCCTGACAGGGTGGACGTGAAGTATTGATTTAAAATTATTTTTGCACTGCAAAATTTCATCGTTTCTGTACTGGCACCTGCAGCGTAAAACTGGTCACCTTACTTTTTTATAGCAGATGATCGAACTACGCTGCATTTGGTTTACCAATAAAAAATACCAATACCAAAAATATATATATATATTAAAAAAAATAAAACTAGGTAACCTTAAAATCAGCATTTTTGGGTTTACCGCTAAAAACATATTTTCCGTATCTTCTAAAAAAGACAAGTCAAGCATTCAAATCATTCTTTGTTTATTTTACCGAAACAAACAGTCAACATTGATATAATAACATAATAAGATAAGGTATGATATTTATATATCAAAACAGATATACAAAACAGTTTATAGAAGAAAATATAAAAGTCTAGGCATTTACAGCGCTTATGACCTGTCATTGGCTGGTTTAAGTGCCTACTTTACACACTGTAACATTCACCATTCTGCCTTATTTTGAACATCTACTATCTATTTGTCATCTACTATTATTCTTTGTGAATTTCATCATCATCATTCCTTTTGCGCACCTAATGGTGCATCTTAATTGCAGCGTATCAAAAATTTGTTACACGAATATAAGATGATCAGACTAACGTTTCAGGTACCAGTCCAGAGACTATAAAATATTTTGGTGTAAAAACAACCCTTTCCCGACATGGTTATATTTCGGGAATATAACCATGTCGGGAATCGAACCAGAGATCTCTTGCATGGCAGGCAAACGCGCTGATCATTACTCCACGTGGCCAAATTTTTGTGAATTTAAAGAGCTGAAACCTTAATTGATTCGGGTGACATTATGAGCGAATTTCATCTTTTCAACTTCAAAAAGATTGACGAAATAAAAATGTGCAAACATAGACAGAAAAGTTAATGTTACACAGTGTGTAAAGTGGCCTGATAAACCATCGAATGATAAAACAATGCCTACAATTTCATATTTTATTATCTCACAAATGCATTTATCACCTCTGTTGTATATTATAATTAACTCACTAGGGGTTTTAATTTAAATATTTTAATGAATTACATTTTTTTTTTTGAAATATCTATTGTTTTTTGGGATACATTTAATTTTCATTTATTATTTTAAGTTTATATTTTGTTTCTTATATTTAATTATTTATATTGTGTATTTTTCTTGTGTATATTTTATATTTGTAGGTACCTGCTCTAACCTTAAACTGATTAAATCATGTATACCTATGCACAGACTATGCTAATTAGGGATTTTTTAATTTTATGTCATGCTTGTACGAGTATGCTATGTAATATAGGAAAAAAACAATATATTATTGTTATCAAAAATATTTTTCACTTTGTGGTATGATATTTTACACTTATTTGTGTATAAATTTGTATAAACCACTTAATTTTTTTAATTACACTTCGACCGGTTTCGAGGTTACTACCTCATCGTCAGGAATTTAACTGACTTATAATTACACGCGTTGCTATTTATATAATAAAATATTGTATGAAAGAGACAGAACATTTAAAGAAAGAGAGAGAAAGAAGATAAAATAAATCATAACGGGAATACTTTTAAAAGAGGACTCGAAATTAAATTTAATTGATTATTTATTATTTGAAGTTTTTGATTAATGGCTTTACTAATTTCTAATTGTTCTAAATTATCTAAACGAAAACCATTTTTATTGACTTGCAAAATTTCTACACACGTTTCTTGATTAAATTCATGGTTTTCGGATATAAGATGATTTGCGGATTCTGAAAAATTATTATTACTCAGACATCTTATATGTTCTTTGATTCTAACTTCAAATTTACGTGAAGTTTTTCCAATATAGAAATTTGGGCAATTTAAACAATTTTCTCTCTCTTTCTTTCAATTTTCTGTCTCTTTCATACAATATTTTATTTTATAAATAGCAACGCGTGTAATTATAAGTTAGTTCAATTCCTGACGATGAGGTAGTAACCTCGAAACCGGTCGAAGTGTAATTAAAAAAATTAAGTGGTTTGTACAAAAATTATAAACAAATAAGTGTAAAAAACAATAAATTAAAAAACGCTTGTTTCATTATCTAAACTGTTTTCCATCTCTGTTGTAATATGTTTTTAATTGTCAACCCCTGGTGTATTGACTTAGTGTCTAAGGGCTGTCCATAGTGTTCCGTATTTCTACTCGTATTAGAGTTATGCGGTATACGGTATAGGAAGAAATAAATCCTATTCCGGTATTGTTCGGCATGTCTCAGTTCCAATACTTGCCGAGTTCAGTGGATGGATGCCAAATACCGGCCCTGTGACGTATTATGAAATATTACGTGATAGATTACGCAGAGAACACAGGAATTTCCGTTACATATTTTAATAACGTAACTTTTAATCCTTTAGTGTGTAATACATCAAAAATTTTCTATGTTTAAGGGGGTTCTCTGGTTTGACGGTTGGATTTTTAAGCATTTTTTGTGATTTTTTGTGAGAACCAATAAAGAGATAGAATTTTTTGGATTTTTTTATCATTTATTTATTAGTGTTTCAAAAGTATACAGATACATTTTTATCTAATAACATTCATTAAAATAAAAGTTTTAGCGCTCTGAAGACACCTCCCTTGAAAAATGGACGCTCACTCCCTCCACAAAATAATATAATAAATAAAATATAAATATAAAAATATAAAAATATAAAAATAAAAATAAACTGTTGTAATGTTTTTTATTATGGTTATTGAAAGATCTTTTATTATTCTAATCAAGCAATGAATTAGTTTTTTGAAAAAAAAAATCTTATTTTCGTAAAATACAATTCTTTTAAAGTCCATTTCGAGTTTCATTGTTGAAACTAAATCGCTCTTTCTTATGCATATAACCTTAAAAAATGTTTCTTTTTTTACATTTCTCCATGCAACACACCTTTTTTAGTTATCTATTTGTTTATTTTTTAAAAAATGCTAAAATACTACGGTAATTTTTATTGTAAAATCATGTTTATTTATTGAGAATCAATCATATACAAAACGTATGCGCGCGGCGAAAGTGTGTCTAAGTGGGGGAATTATTGGACACAGTCCGATGTATTCAAATATGATCCTACTCTCCTTCTGGACTATTCTTAATGCTTTGGTTCTACAAAATAAATATGAAATCAATAAATAATTTTATAATCAATTTAAGCTGCTTACTTTCTGTGGAATCCGTGGATTGTGAAAAGAGCGTGATGAGTAGCAAAACCGCGAAGGTCAATCGCATCAACCGGGGAGGAAACTGGAAATAAAACATATCAATTAGTCATTTGAATTTATTTTGGGTATTAGGGAAAACAACAGTAATGCAATATGCATCATATAAAAGCATTAAATAAACCCAATGGTGTAATCCATAAAAACTCAATAAAATAATTTAGTGAAATAAGAAAAGAAAACATAAAAAATCACCCAAATGAATTATGTTTGTGTGAAGTTGTGTGAATGTAGATTTGTATTATTCAGCTCTATAGTAAAACTCAGTTCAATTGCTAAATATCCTCAGAGTGATAATGCGCTATACGCATTATTACTCTGAGGAAATATCACATACTTGTACTCCGAGTACATATAAAAATATATAATGGATTTGGAATAATTACTTGTATATTCAAAATCAGTAAGAATATTGCGGAGAAATGTTTTTTTTTGTACATAAATTTAAAAAATACGTCACTAGAAAAACGCGACATGTTTGGTCTTGATATTTGTGACATCAAGATTCGTGACAATGTTTTTAACAAATTTGAATGGTCAGGAACAAATTAAAATAACATTAATCGTGATGTATTAGGGGCGTGGCCAATTCTCGTTCACACTCATAAACACGGTGGAAATAAAATTTACAATACGAGCTATGAAACGCGTCTTAAAAGAAAACAGCTATACATGGCACCTAAAATGACAAAATTATTTGGTCAAAGGAGTCAAATATACTTTGGACCAAGAATAAATAACAATATACCATTTGCCACAAAAGCAGGAAAAAATCTTGAGAAATTTAAACTTTTTGTAAAAAAATGGCTACTTGATTTGGGTCCCTAGAACTGTCTTGAGATGGTCACCCCACCAAAGCAGTAAACTTGTTTAGATACAATTATTTTTGCATTTCATGTTTTGTTTTTTTTTTGTTTTGTATCCACACAGTGTCTCTATGAATATATATGTCATATACTCGTATATTTGGCATTTGTGCGGATGTTGGGCCACCGGGAGCTTGTTACTTGACCTAATGTCTGCGCAGTAGTTATTTGTGTGAGCTGTACTAATAATATAATGTTGTTTTCTTTTTCTTCTCTTTTTTTTCCTTTTTTTTCTCTTACTATTGTATATGTATATACATCTGTGTGGATTTAAATATGAATAAGTAATATTTTTATATGCATTTTATATATATTTTTATACACTATAAGTATAATATATTAAATCATGTAAATGAATGCCTCGACACGGGTTGTGCCCAGTGAGGTATTCATATATTTTTTTAAAGTTTTATGTAAAACGTGAAATAAAAAAAAAAAAATAATAATAAATGGAATGAACGTTTTTGCGGGAGTTCAAAATTACAAATTTAAAAATATTTTTTATGCTACGAATAAAAAACAAAAAAATATTTTTTTATGAACAGTTTTTCAAAGACCTTAATTACTTTGAGAATGTTTTTTTAAAAAATGTGACATTTCCTTATTATCATTATACTCTATCCTCAGCGATGATTGTTTTGAAACAGCAAATGCAGCGAATCTCAACAATCTATCATATAAAGGTAAGGTTATCAGTCTAACACCTTTGGTACCAGTTAAAAATCAATGTAATATTCCAGAGTAAAACCACCTTTAATAACAAATTGATATTTCACGATCCTGCCAGGAATCGAGCTTTGGACTTCAAACATGGTTGACGAAAGCTTCAACTCCTACACTACAAGCGGGCTATTCCCCTATTAAATTACTAAAATGTTGACCTAACGAACTAAAATGCGAGTTCGTTAGGTTAACATTTGGAAAATATTTCGCAAAACCGTCAATCTTTTTATTGACTTTAAACGTGTTGATGGACAAGAATTATCACCAGAAATTTAACAAAGTCAAAAAATTTAGGTTGGAGTCTGAGAAAAAGTAAAAAAAAATGTACGATTTTACCATTTTAAAACGTAACGTTATTCTATCAAAATCACGGCATTAAAAAATAAGTATGTAAATACGCGTTAGATAAAAACAATAACTATATCTTTTTCCATATTCTTTTCTTCAAAACGTTTTTCATCTTTGTTAAAATACGTTAGATTTAAAAAGGTTAATAATGAGTAGGTAATTTTTGTTGATTATATTGTTAAGACGTTAATAAATCTTAGTCGCGAATTTAGCACGCTAAATTAATTTTGGCGAAGGCTCTTGTTGCATGCTTGTTTCTTGGTATTGAGAGTCATTGTTAGTGCTAAAACAAGGACACTAGCGAACATTATAAAAACCATTTAGTAAAATTGTTATAACTGAAATGCATCCAAAATGGTATTATTACAGCACACATAAGAATATATAGGGTTAACCGATTATAACGATAGGTCGACAAATTACAACAGAGATGGAGAACACTGAGGAGAAAGAAATATAGAGATCAAGGCATTTACAGGTATTATGACCTGTCATTGGTTAGTTTAAGTGACAACTTTACACACTGTGTTACATTAATCATTTTGCCTATGTTCGAACATCCACATTTCTTTAATTCTTCCATCTGTTGATTTTTGTAAGAATAAAGAGCTGACACCTTTGTTGTTGTAATGAGATTCATCTAATTATTTCACATAATAGGCAACGTCTGAAAACAATTTTCTAATTTTTAAACTTTTTTTGGACCAGTTGGTTTTACATATTATTTAAATATTGCTGCCCTAGCTCTTGTATGTTTAATATATCATTTTGCAAATTTGAAAAGAAATTCTTTTTACGTTTTTAAAGTCAAAAAAGTAAAATCAGTAAGTGGAGACTGGCAAAATGCTGAAAATACTATTTAGTAACGGAAAAAAATAATCATTCTTTAGCTACATGAACGCGTAATAAGATAATGAACATATTGGCAAACAAAATTAAATTTAGCTAAAAATGGTCTATTGAACATACTAGAACTTGGGAATTGATATTTTATCTATTAATCTTAATAACTCTCTGTAGGGTGAAATCCAGTATTTTGTATTAAAATATTTGGACAAACCCAAAATACCATAAGAACGATAAGATTCAAAATTGAAATAAAACACAGTAAATCCGACCAAAACATTAGCCGAATCGTTTAATTAAATTGTTTTAGCATTAATGATTCAAACGAAATATCATTTAAATGACCACGACGGCTTCTCTTGCACTAATTAATCCGGTGAAGCCAATTTTCGATGACTGTGCAGCATTTTGGATGGTACGGCGGCTATAGTGCAGCAAATGTTGGTTTCAAGCTCTTCAAAAGTCCTGGGTTTGTCGGTGTTAAAGTGTGATTTAACATGGCCCTACAGAAAAAAATAACGTGTCGATGGCTCACTATCGTGTAGAGTAAATTCAGTCTCTAATTTTTGAACTATGCGAAAAATAGCGAACTCGGAAGGAGCAGAATGACGTATTTTGTACGAAATGCTCCTTGAGTAGCAACAACCCTTCTCGAAATTTTATTGAATATTTGAACATTTTCCTTACACTGGGGCAACGTGAAACGATTCATGATGAAACGGCAAACCTCACTGATGACAACTGACAGCAGTTGTCAAATTTAGAAATTTAAATGTGGCCACCATGAGCTATAAAAATCCTGTCGATCCTATTGGTAAACCCTGTGTTTATGTGAGCCCTACTTTACTTTTCAAAATAATAATAATAAATAAACATAAAATCTATCAACATAATTAAAATGACGAAAATTCCAGAAGGGTCTAGAACAATTTACGTGAATAAATTTTATTTAAAAAAGGGTTACCTGAATATTTAAAAAATGATCAAAACACACTGCGGTTAGTGTATCAATGCAATGTTTTATACACCACCATGTGCGGAAAGGGAATGAATTAAAACAAAAAATAAATCGTAATCGAAAAAGCCTTATTTTGTTTAGTTCAAGTACTATTTTTTAATGGGTAATTATAGTATGTTTTTTTTTATTTACAATATTTTGTTTAAATTTTAGTTCATTTTTTGATAACACAACATTGTTTTCATTTTAAAAAAAACAAAATTATATAGGCAACTATTTGCAAAGGTCGTATTTTAAGATATGACGCTTTTTAGTATTTATCAACTTTGTGCAAATAATTTGAAACTGTAAGCAGTCATAAGTAAAAACGCTGTATTTCAATTGTTTCTGAGTATAAAAACATTGTGTGTCATATCTTTACGATATTCTTGCTCACGAATCTCGGTTTTCAAAACTATCTATTTGATACTGTGTTCTTCCTCAATAAACCTAAAAACCAATAAAAACATAGTTTTGTTTTTCGTACTGAAATAATTTTTCATTTGATATTAAATGGATCAAAATTTCTTGTTGAACCTCAAATTTGACTCATTTTATGATTTCTGTCAAAAAGCTATCTTTTTGATTAATATATATTGCAGTACAAAAAATCTAGATAACATGATGAAATTAATGGTGTTAATCGATAAATAAGCATGAAAAATAGATACATATAAAATAAAAATGAAAAATTTAATCCAACTTTTTTTAAAATACGAGTAAGTGGAAAATAAAAGAGTGAGAAACAAATAAAAAAGTAAGAAGATGTTAAGACAAAAAAATAATAAAATAAAATAACATAATTAAATGTATCTGAAGTAACTTTATTTTGGGTAACCGAATACAGATAACGGAATAAACACTGTTGAATATTGATTTGATTGGTGAATTGGCATTAATCATAAAGATGTCAATTGTTTCATAACCATTTGAAAGTTATCATTAATCGCAAATATAATTTTCCATCTCAATCCAACTTCCTATTTCTTTATTAGTTTAGTCAAAGCAAGCTGCCCGCATTTTGTAATTTTATTATGAATAATTTCTGGCACCCGCAGACTATCCATATTTTGGTTACAACATGTTCCTATCAGGTAGAGTTAGGATGAAACCAAGTGCAGTTTGCAAATTAGGCAAGTAGAGATTTCTAATTTGCAAGTCAAATCCCAGTTACATCCTCTCAAAGCCTGTTCCATAATTAACTTACCGCAAACATTACTTGTCTGCAGTCTACAAGAGATCTTACTGTCATATTTTTTTTTTTTATCGCTAACTGCTCATATAATATCCAAAATCTACAACAATGAAATTCAGTGTTTTTTTTATAATTTAAAAAATTGTTTTAAATCAGACTCGACTACAAAATAAAAAAGTTCAAAAAAATTTATCGTACTTGACTTTTGACTTGATTTCAAGAAGAAAAGTAATTACAATATATTTTAGCTCTTAAGTATTTAAAAAAAATAATTATGCCTTATTCTTTTTGATAGAGCCATTGTGAAAGAACGGTGTTTTAAAAGGACAAAGTCGTATGTTTTCTATGCGTTTTATCAAACTAGAGGCTTAATGTCGTGCTATTCATATATTAAATGTTTTATTGTTCACAATTAGGATGCCACATTTAAAAGGATCTTTTAGTAAGAACTTATCTTATTTAGCTTAATCCGAATTAATGTCGTTTATTGTCACAAGATCCCAGTATTGTGGAGGTATGTCTAATGACTACAGACAACCAGTCACAAGTAGTTAACCAAGGTTATGCTTTAGTTAGATCCTTAACTCAACAAAGACTTTTGTTTCGAATGTGCTTTAGAAATAAAAAGTAATTAAACAAGCCTTTATTAAAATATAATTAAACATTAGAATATATCAAATCAAAGGAACTGTATGCAACGACTTTGTATCTACTATTTAATTGAATTCTTTTGCACTAAGTTAGCAGTAAATTAACACCTTTGGTATTTAAAAAAATAACAATAGTTACGACAATATTCATACAAAAATATTTTTGTTCTACAAATTAAAGCAATAACAATAATACAGAATCATCATTCCCCTTTCCACACCCACTGGTGCATAGGACACTGCATCGGTCAACCAAATGCAGCGTATTTCAATCATAAGTTACATATACGTAAGATAAAACAAAGGGTCAAAACATTATATGTACTAAAATTCAAAATTCTACCTTGAGTTTACTTCTTAAATAAAATAAAAAAAAGTCCATTTAATAGATTATTTATTTTTGTGTGGTTATGATGTAACACGAGTCTACATAAGATACAAGACTTGAAAAATATTTTTTATTTTTTAAAAATTTTTGTAATCATCAAATGGGCTGGATTTTGATAAAAAACATATTTGTCATTACTATCCGAAGGATAATTATACAAATGAATGTGATCCCAATATCACAAAAAATATATGTTACTGGATAAGAGAGAACACGAGAATAGATCTTATAACAAGGAAGACAGAGACGCTGTTCTCAAAACAAAAGAAGAAATTAGTTAAATTAGTCGATAACTAGCAGTAGAAAAGGATGCACGCTAGTTATATGGAAGGCGTTTTTATGAGTTTTAATTTATTTTGCTATAACAGGCCTACATATTATGATAATTTTTATGAATTATGGGAAAAAAAAGTCTTACAGTATGTCTCCATATTTTTTTTTCAAATGTCTAAATTACAGAATATTCTGTTTTTTGCTTGGGGTAACGCGATGTTACATCACCGCGTGTAAAAGAATTTTGTAGCACAGCCTTTGAAAGTTAGAATACTCAAATTTTTATTTCTCAAAAAAAAAACAATTTCAATGTGACGAAAAGTAAATATTCATAAAGGGTAATAAATAGACTTACTTATTACGTCAATTAATTAATTATTTACTATGACATAATCATGAATAAATAAGCCAAAAAATCAACGTTAAATAACGTGTTTTTATCTATTATTTCAATTATTAATCTCCTGTTAATTTTAATTGTTTTTGTGATGAAAAAAGTATCCACAGTATGTCGGAAATACTTAATGATAATCGTAAATATGAAACATTACGGCTTTATAATAACCGGAAATATATTTCTAAAAATACATATCATTATTTTCAGGGGTAGAAGGATCCAAAATGAAGAGAAAATATTATCATGTAATCGTTTAATTAAAATATTAACATGAATTTCATTGACCTCGTCTGTACCGTGAGAGTTGCCTTGAATTAGCGCATAATTGTTAGAGATTTGTCAGACAATAAGATTTAATATCATGTCAACATGGGATATCAATGTACAGCAATTAAGTTTTGCATTAATCAAATTTGAATTATATAGTTTTAATTAACGTTGAAAAATACTATTTAAAATCCGTCATATGCATCTGAGTCGTTTAGGTATTTGAAATAACTTAAGACAAGAAGCATTTAAAAAAAGTCTTATCTTGCCACAGTGATGTGAAAATTCTATTTAAAGATTATGTGAAAGGCTAGGTTTTTGTAAAACAAAATAACTTATTATTCACTGAGCATTCTGTGTAACATTAACCGTTCTGCTTTTGTTTGAATATCTCTTCTGTTATAATTTAAGCAGGTAATTTTTATTTTGCTTTGTTTTCGTTTTCAAAATTACATGTAATTTTGTTAGACACTATTTTCTAAATAAAAATAAGAGAAACGTTGAGGGAGTCAGAAGGGTGGAAAACAACGTGACGTGTTTGGCTTATGTGCATACATCCTCTTCTGCCCTCATTAATCTACAAATTTAGTTAATTTTCCTCCTTCGCAGCTGACATGGTCCTCCAGAGCTGGTATTCCAAACGCTATCGCCGGCGTGTAGAACGCTATGCTAGCGCGTAATTTATGTACTAAATAAACGCTAACAAAGCATTATCTACGTCTGAGATAGCGTTCAGAACTCAGGACTGTAGAAGTTTTTTTTTTGCTCAATATTTTTTTCAAGTAAAATATTTGTTTAAAAAGTATTTTCATAAAGTAATTTACAATCGTATTTTCTTGCTTAAACCCGTTAGAGTTAACAGTAAATACTTACAATTGAGTGACAGGTAAAATACTGTAAATTAATAATCTTATTTTGTTTTGGCAGTCATCATTTTCTGTTTAATTTATATTTGAAAATTGTCTCCAATATAATTATTTTAAGTAGTCGGGAACAGTTTTGACTGCCTTGCCTTCATTAATTCATTTTTCTACGTTTTGTTACATTAGTTCATATGATATAAGTAACTCATTTAATTATTTAATTACATCAAATTACAAAAAAAATCGTTATAAAGACTTAAAGGCTATTTTTCTCCTTACTGTCTTCGGGAAACTCATTGTTACTTTAAACCCTTGAACAATGAATTGACATCGGAGGAGGCAAGAGTGATGGCTGGCGATAGGGTCTCCAGAGGTGGTTTTCTGAATCTTCTCTACCAGGGGGAGTGATTGATTAGTGGATTTTGATTTTTTGTATGCGTTTACACTTTGCTTCATATCTGGCCACAATGATGATTAAACTTCAAATGAATGTGAACACGTAAAATCAAAAGAAATGATTTTTATTTTGAACATTATTGCGACCTTAAGTCTTACCCAAAATATTTAGGATGAATTGACCAAACCCCATTCGTTTTATTTCGTTTTTAAACAATTTTATACATTATTTGACGTTTAATCATCAGTGTGGCCATTAAAAAATCCTTAAATTAACCAATTTCTAAGGTGTAGAGAAGATTTAGAATACCGCCCCTGGAGGTGTCTGGTGATGTGAACATGCTCCTTTTAAGAGCAGATTTAAAAAATAATTTTCTTTTCCTTAAATTTATTAACTGACATTTACAATTATTTCATATACCATAGTATATACATTTTTAAAATACTACATTTTTACAATGACCATAATATCTTTTAAAATCAATAAGTTTTATACTTTTAGGCATCTCATATGGTTTTAACACTTTGTACATTAAGCTATTTGTGTTTTGGTTTTTTGTTTTATTTTTAGTCCTTTCAGAACTGAAATAATTTCTTATGAAAAATAAAATATTCTCATTTCATATCTACCAAAAAATTTGTTTGAAAAATGTTGGTATTTTTAATGTTTTTTTATCTTTTATACTTTAGAAATTATTAGACGTAATTTTTTAATAAACAATTAATTACAAACCTATATTTAATCGACAGAATTAATTTTAAATATGTTTTTATCATACAATATATGTTTATTTAATCAAATTTATTTAATCAAACTGAAATATGTTTAAAACTTGCCTTACATATAATTTATACGGACGACGAAAATTCGCTCCAAAAAAAATAAACCAACCAGAAGCCAGCTGTCAAAGTTAAAAATGAACTTTTAAGTGTAATGCTGATTACCGACGTATACAAAAAATTTAAAGAAACCTTCTTAGAGGTTCCAGTAATATAAAAATTTATTCGCCGCTTTTAAATTTCAAAAGATACAAGGATAAATCAATCCTTAAATTTATGTATATAAGAATGAACATCGGGGCTGAAAGTACACAAAAGTTTTTTTTTTATATCTATCCAGCTCAAATCTAAGATTAAAATTCACAAATATTGCGATAGAGATAAAATACGTATCTAAAAAGAAAGTATTGACCATTCGTTGACAATTTCAAAAATCATAAGCTGTGTAAATTCGTAGACTTCTATGCTTCTTTCTCAAAAAAATATCTATCTACATACATACGAGTATATTGATTTACCTCTGTTAATTATTGATTTATTTGCGAATAATGCGTCAATTCTGTTTTACTGTGATTCCATATTTTGTGTGGGTTTTATTAAGTTGATTTTGAATATATTATCATTATGAAAACTAGATTGCAGCTGCCTAAAATGCAATTTATTTCTTTAGTAGTTAAATTATTAAATGAAATTTTTTGTCAGTAGATTAATGAATTTAAGCTATGTTTTTTAAGCTTCTGTAAGAAACTAGGAAATAAACAATCAAAAATGAGTTGCATTCAATACTTGATAACATTGATAAAGATGGAAATCACGAATCCATCAAATTATCAATATAAGAATGATATTTTTTTATTAGAAAGGAGTCTTCAAATGTTAACAAGGTTATCATTATTAAATATTAATTTTAAAAGTTATTTTAGAGGTACAATTATAAATATCAGGCTGATCATAAGTTATTTCGTCTTTTTATCTTTCCTCTCCCCAATGGAGGTTGAAAATCGTGACAGCAATTCTTACTTTCTTGCCATCTGCCCCGAACAAGGATTGAGTTCTGCAGTGGAACCAGTCTCGCAAATTCTTTAGCCAAGTGACGCATTTTCTTCCCGCACTGCTTCTTTGTTCAATTTTTCCTTGTAGAATGACTCGTAAAATGCTATATTTTTTGCCGTTTATCACATGCCCTAAGTACTTAAGTTTTCTTTCTTTAAAATATTCAGTACCTCTTTATCTTTTTTCATCCGTCGGAGAAGGTCATTGTTTTAGGCTCTGTTGTCCACCTAGTAGGTTTTTATCATCCTTCTGTAGCACCACATTTCAAAGCCTTAGATCTTGTTTGAAATATCTGATTATTCATAATATTTTTACCAACACAATTTAAATAAATCTTAAACTGGATCGTGCGAAGCGAATGTTTTTTTTTCGTTTTTTGGCGTGTTTTTAATCCAAAATATTTAGTTAAATCAATAGAAAAATAACTTTTATTTTTATTTAAATTGCATTCGTAATTGTTTTAATTATTTTTAGGTTTACAATTTATAAAAGGTATTTTCTTAAACCTTTTGCTGTATTTTTTACGTACATCTACCATTTAATAGAAAATTGACATTTAAACTAGACATTTATGTTTTTTTTTTTAAATCTGTGTAGTTATCACAAATATAAAATTCATCTGCATACAGACATCGTTGTAATAGATTTTCTTTCAATAAAAATTTATTGCATAAGTACACATGTACATCAGGATAATTTTAGAAATACGCTATTCTTTTAAATCCACTGATTGTACAAAGTAATTTTGTATAATAAATCAGGTGTATTTGTGTAAAAAAAATATACCACAACAGACTGACAATTTGAATTTTAGTCGTAAATTTGAACACTCGAGCTTAGTATTATTTAAATTTCATCTTAGTATTCGATTACCTCCAATAAGGCTCCGAGGCGAAAAAAAGGGTTTAAAGCTACAGGACAACCTAATTGTTTTAATATTGATCAGGGTTAAAAGCACTTAATAAATTATTTTTACTAGTTTAGAATTTGCAGGTATACATATCGTAAATAAAAAGTTTAATTGCAAGGTGTCAACAATTGCAATTTGTATTCATTCGCGAAGTGACCTCGTGCCAAATTATTACCTAAAATTCTTTTGCGGAAGACATTACTATACTAGAGAAAAACAGTGTCTATTAGTTTGAAGGAGCATTTGTGAGCGTTTTGTACATCTTATGTATGGAATAATAAATGAGATAGTGTCCTAGAAAGAAGGTTCTGTTATATGTAGACCTATGAGGAAGTTACGAGCATAAGGATTAATACGAGCATGTATACATTATATACATGTTTCAAATCGTAATATCTAATAATTGTATGTCTCAGACGCGAGAAATTTTGCAAACCATAGATGAGTATGCAATTCTTTATTTTCAAGTTCCCTATTCGTGTCTGTCAGATAATAAAAGATTGAATAAATAAACTCTTGTGATAAATATTTGATGTTATGAAATTTGCTCAATTTCAATATCGTAATGAACACCAAACTATCTAACTATTTAAAAGTGATCACTTAAACCAGCCAATGACATGTCATAGGTCCCGCAAATGCCTATACTTTCCTATTCCTATTTTGGAAACTACCTTTTTTTACATTTTTTTGCACCACAACAGGCCAGGAGGCCTAATTACAGTGGTGAATTACATCACAGAGCACCCAGGCTTGAGAAAAATCACATTTTTAATTTTTGTGTTCTCACCGGGAATCGAACCCGGAACTTTCCGTGCGTGAGTCAAGACGTACTTATTCATTCAAACGATAATAGTTCATTGTTGTAACTTGTAAGACAGAAAAAAAATTAGGAATCATGAAAAAATACTAAATTCAACGAGAAAATTAAAAAGTCTTTTTGATTCAATAAACTGTCAAAAAAGTTTTTTTTAATGCTTTGTAAGATGCATAAAGTCTACGGAAAGTTTTGTGCACTTTTAAAAAAAATATTTAAGCATTAAAAACTTAAAAATACATTTTGCTAGTATTGGATTATCTGCTTTTTAATATTGTATAATATACCCCATGTCTTAATCTAAACATAAAGTTATGTTTGTGACATTTTGTGAATATCTAATACTGTTATTACTATTCCTAATAGGAGGGTCGGTAATAACCCTTACTCTGTAATAAACTGCTGCAAAGGGGGTGTTTTGTATTTAGAAACAGCATAAATAACTTAATTCTGACAATAACCCTTTCGTTCGGGTGACTTTGGGCGTTTATTTAGTTTCAAATTTAAGAAGAGTGGTTTCCCGGGACTCTATTTATTATTATTATTATTTCAAAGCTCCTCAAATGGTCGCTTCAGTAATGCGAAAGTAAGATTAACTTAAAAAAAGAATTACGAAATATTTTTGGTTGGAGCATTACAAAATATGTCCTGAAAAACAAGAAAAAAATGTCTGAGAAAATGCATAGTGAAAAATAACAACACAATTAAATAGGCTTGCGCATTAAATTTTTTGTGAATGGATGGTTTTACATTTATTAAATTTAAATACTGACCGATAATTTTTCTTATAATTTCCCTTCGCGGTAATATATCATCAGAGTAATAATTGAACGTTATTATGCAGAAAACAGCCAGTCCACAATTTTGAAAAAATTATATTTTGATTTTATCGGGTGCAGTAAGGTCAATTCTATGCTCTGCTAAAAGTAGCCGGGCCGCTTGCATACAAAAAACTGTATTATACACCTGAAAATGGCATCGATCACAAAAATGTCATTTCTTAATTTGCAGAAAACACCCACAGTACTAGAAAAATCTTACGGTACTTTATAAATCATTTAAACTGGTCAAATATATAAATTTATTCTTGTTTATAATAAAAAAACAACTAATGTGTTCATTGTTTATTATTTGTTAAAGTCAAAAACATTGTAGATTTGATTATTCAGGCTTTTCACTAAAGTGCTATTATTTCAGTTTCACTTTTCTATGGCTGGCTGCTTTCAGCATAACTACGTTGCATTGTTATTTGGTTGGCAGTTTCCTGAAATAATTAATAAAACTACAATTGAAACCATTTTTGCTTTTAATCCAAAAGGTACGGCTTCTTCCTACACTACGTTTTCATTTTTCTTGCAATATATTGCGGAATATTTTGTGGTTCTACTCCAACAGATAGTTAACACTCACATTATAGTAAAAGCAATTAAGGTAAATGTATGCATTTTGCAGTAAATTTAAACATTATTAATAAAAAACAAGTCAAAACTACCACATAAATAATGCAATAATGCACATTTAATGTGAACTTGATGCTATATACCAAGAAAGAAGCCATATCTTCGGGGAACCACAGTTTGAGACTAAAGTATCGTTTCCATGTGCAGACAATATGTATATCAAAATAATAAAAAAATAAAAATTTAACACATTGGTTATCATTGAAGGGTCTCCTTAGCCAACTCCATTTAAAATAACGTTTGTCTGAAAAAAGAGATATTTTTATACCGTTTTTCTTACTAAATAAAAAAAAAACGGCCCGGTACGAGTAATAATACTAAATTTGTTGCAACAGGGAAGGAAAACGTTTTTGAAAAGAGAATATAGGCATTTACATGGGTTATGACCTGTCACTTTATTATTATTTTTTATTTTTTTCCCATTAATAACAATGATTAATAATAAAAGTAATGTGACTTCACTGGGGTTACTCGTGCCAAGGACACTAAACAATATACTTTTTTAAATAGTTTTCTATGTGAGAATATACAATAAGATTCAATAGACAGAGATAATTATCAAAATGTTCAGACAGTTTTAAACACTGCGTATTTAAGTTAATATTTAATTTTTGGATACATATATTATTTATATTATAAAACGCACAATTATCATCATCATTCCCTTTCCGCACCCAATGGTGCATTGGGCACTGCATTATGTACCCGGTACACCAATCGCACTGTATTTTGTTTTTTTTTGTTACATGAACGTAAGATGATCAGTATTACACTTCAGGTACCAGTCCAGGGACTATGAAATATTATAGTGAAAAAAACACCTTTTAAAATAAATATTTCATGTTAAACATGCCTGGAATTGAACCCGGACCTGTTACATGGTAGACAAACATGGAGGCCAAAAACGCACCATAAAAGAATAAAACTAAATATTTGTGGAGCAGTTGATTTAATATTGGTTTGGGCAAATGAGACAATCCATTTTACTTCTACCCAGCTCTATTACCCATTTTTTTGGTTGAGTTGGTTCAAGTTGCCACTTCACACTGTGTATCATTCAATATTCTGCCTTTGTTTAAACATCCACATTTTCTCAACTCTTCCATATTTTGACTTTTGTGAAATAAAAGAGCTAGAACCTTTCATTTGTCGGTGAGATTTATGCGACTGAACCTACTAGATAAGCGTATAGCGTAGCTAAAAATCCTCTTAAAACAAAACAGTTTCAAACGAATGTCGAGTTTCAAAAATACGTTCCTAAATTTAGATCTAAATAACTCGCTAGGAAGGAAATCCAGCCCATCTAAAAACATTTGGGCATACTCAAAACATTGTTGTCATAATACTCGCTACGTATTTTCAATTCGCCTTTGTTTCCTGGGCGTATCAATTAACAAATTCCTTTTGGCGACAGAACATAAATAGATATATATTACTTGTGACACATTCCTTTGGCTCCTGTTAGGATATAAGGGAAGAAATGGGGGGAAAACGAATTGACGGACGAGAAAGCTTCGGGATCTTATTACAAACATTTGTCTAACGAGACATTTCGCAGGATCCCTACCGATTGAATTTGCAGCTCTCACTACATTATGTAAACGGCCTACATAGTAACAATGAAACCCTTTAGGGTTATCTACATAAACATAAGGGTCTGAAATCTAACACCGAAAAGTGATATATATTGTCAATTTTATCCAACATTATTTTGACAAAAGACTTGATTTCACCCCCTCGGGAGTCACTTAAAATCAACAAATGGAAGAATTTAAGAAATACAGGTGTTCAAACATAGGTAAATTGGTGAATGTTACACAGTGTGAAAAGTGGCAACTCAAACCAGCCAATGACAGGTCATTTGCCCTGTAAATGCCTAGACTTCTATATTCCCTTCTTTAAGGTGTTCTCCATCCCTGTTGTAATTTTTAATTATTTTTTTTTGTAAAAATAAATATTATTGTTTTTATAATTCACCCGAATATTTATATTTCGGTGGCCATTTTCAACAAGTTTTAAATAATTCACTATTAGAATATAGTCCAAAAATCAAGTTGGAGTAGAGTGGGGTTCGCACCTTGGACCTCTTATTCGTGAGTCTACAACACTATCCACGAAACCACAACCCGATTATTTTTTAAAAATTCTTACATCTTTTAATAATATTTTTTATTATAATAATAGTAAATGAAAAGCGGACAGCATAGCGTAAAAATAAATATATGTAAGTCAATTTTGTATAAAGTTGAAATATTTGAATAAAGGAAAGGAGCCCAGACATGGACTTGGACCTACTTTTGATGCAATGAGGATGTTTTCAATATAAGCGAACTGGATAATAAAATTCACCATGAATTATTACAGCGTGACACAGGTAATCGGCCAGGAATAATATCGATAAATGCTGTTATACACCAAACAATAATAATAAATCATTTACAGAACTAATAGGCTGTCATTGGCCAATTTAAGTGGTTTAATGGCCTACAAAATGTCACTGGGTGTTAAAAAAATATATTAACAGGTCATAAGTCTAGTAAATGCCATTTCATATTTTCATATATTTTAAATATATTTTTTATCTCAGTTTTAATAAATTAAGATCGTAATAACTCCCAAGAGAGTGAAATCCAGCCTGTTAACTAACATTTGGACATACTTAAAACATTGTTGATTAAACTATTGTACCTAAAGAAAATGCTGTCTACCTCAGAACAGGTATTTACTTTATCTAATGAGAATAGACTGTGCCTAATATTTTGGCTTTTATTTTAATTCTGCTTATTTGTATATTTTTAACCTTCTTGAGTGTTTTGCAAACAAAATATAACAATACCATCCTCTACTTATAACAGACGGCAATTTTTGGCTCTAAACTGAACTGGAATGGTATAAGAAGCATTCAAATTAAAAAAAGTGTTTTCAGGCGTTGCCTAATTGGTAAAATAATTCAGTCGGATAAATCTTACCCACGTTTGTAAAGGTTTCAGCTCTTTTCACAAAAATCTGCAGATGAAAGAGTTGACAAAATAGGATCATTTAACTTATGTTTATTGGTCAATGTTATATTGTGGCCACTAAAATTAGCCAATAACAGGTCGTAAGCCCTGTAAATACCTAGACTTCTCTTCTCAAAAATGTTTTCCTATCTTGCAATAAATTTAGATCTTAATAACTCCTTCGGGTGTGACATCCAGCATATCTACAAATATTTGAACACAAACAAAAGTTTACTAACTAGCCTAAACAGTTTGAAGTAATCAGACAATACTGAAAAAAGGCTTTGTGTCCAGATGGATGAAGAATACTAAAATATATGTAAAATAGAACCAGAACTCTAGAAGAGTGTTTTCGACTCGATAACTGCTCTCAGGTAAAAATCCTGAATAAGAAACCGAGCGGAGATAAGTTCGCTTCGTTGTGTAGTGGTTGGCGCGTTCGCCTACTATTTTTGAGGTTCTGGGCCTAATTTTAAAAATTACACAGAACAGATAGAATCACACAATGTTTTAAGTATGTCCAAATGTTTGCATACTGGCTAGATTTCCTTCCCAAAGATATATTCATATTTAAATTTGTCGCAACACAGAGAGAAACATTTTATTTTATATTTTTTTATATTCTCCTCTCAAAAATGTTTCCCCTCTCTGTGGAAACAAATTCGGATAGAATTACGTTTGAACTTTGACATTTAAGTATAAACTTAAATTTATACAATTTATATGCATTGCTTTTTAAAATTTACAAGGTTTAAAAATACGCCATGTTTAATTAAGTTTTTTTTAGATACCGCTATGTCTTTTAATTACTTTTGTGAAAAAAACTTCGCTTCTTTATTTGCATGAGAGCATTTTAAATTAAATTAATTCTAAGTTGATTAACTTGTGATATTAGCAGGTAGAATGCCAACTAGTCGTTGAGCGGTTCGAAATATCAAGTGTTTACCAAGGCCGCCGGGTTCTTTCGAGGTGGTTTACTGTACCCTATGATAACGTATGCAGGAGTGGGAGGCTACAGCTGATTCCATGCAAAACACTCATACGGGGAACAGTGAACCCAAGTGGCCGTGCTTGTCATTGAAACCTATTTTATATTACTTGACTTTTTAACATCTGGTTACCGAGATCTGTTTCATATTTTATCATATAGTGCTTGTATTGAAATTGAAACTTGTACTTCGGTAAATAAATATTCAAGAAACAATTTTCCGAGCTCTGAAAATATTTATTAATATAAAATATATGGAATTTTGATACAAATGACAATAATTTTTCTTATTTAAGATTTATTATTTTGTTTTATTTGACGAACAAGCGCTTTTAACTAAGTAACCAATTTAAGGAATTTCTCAGTGAGAAATATATTATAATTTAATCATTTATATTTTTTATAAATAAAATAAATAAAAGATGTAAATAATAATACCTACCGTTTGATATTTAACATTTTTATATATCTATAAATATATTTTTATTACTTTTTTATTGATAATTTTCCCATTCACAATTTTTTCTACAAATGTACTTGAATATCTGCCAAACTGCGAAGTAAGTTTTAGTTAAAAGTTCACTCATTTTATAGCAACATAATTCAATATTATTTATTCACAGAAAAATAAATATAAAAACAAAATAAAATGTCATTTTTAGGTAACGGAAAAAAAATTAAAAATGAATATTATTGTTGATGGACAAAAAAAATGTTAAAATAGCCTTTTTGACTTTTTTTTCATTCATCAGGCTTAATCTTTATTAATATTTAAAATGCAAAATTGTTTTGTATGTTTGTTTGTTTTTATTTCACGTTGTAAAGGAGCAACCAATCGTCGTGATTTTTTGCATGTCAAAAAGCTGATAAGTGAAGTATTTAATTAATATTAATACAGAATAACAATGCTACGTTATTATAAACTAACGTGGTTTAGATTGCATTATTTTGAGTGATTGATTCTAATTTATTAAGAGTATATTTCTATTGCTCCAAACGATAAAAAAAAATATTAGGCCCAAAGGGGCGATTATTTTGTAGGTTACGAGAACCTATTTAACCGACGCCCGAAGTGGCAATCAACTTAGCCTCATAGAGCCGATAAGATGACGCCCGTAGGGATGGTGAAACCAGGCCGATTATATGAGGCCCGAAGCGTTGAATTTTCTAACATTTTCCGAATGTTTTCTGCTTATATTTAAAAACAAAAAAGGGTTGGTATACCAAACTACTAATATTTTCAAATATAATATATGTCATAACTCAATTAAACAAAACGAAAAATTGTCGGATTAAGATAATTTTAGAAGTGAAATTTCGATGCGTAGTGGAATGTGCGTGTTATAAACATAACAAATCGTTCCGTGTTAAGTGCGCTTTACAACTTCCTACAATGCCACAATAATTTTAATCTTTTGATAATCTCATAATATAACAAGAAATAATAAGTCCGATTCTTGAATGTGAATGGTAGACAATGGTTATAGAAAATGACAGTTAAAAGAATGAGAAGGCCATTTTAAAGTTTTTGCAATGCTTTATCAAATTAAACTTGCATATAATAATATAATGTATTGTGTATGTACATTAAAAAAATAAAACCTGTTTTTTAAGTTCGTATTTTTTCACGTCAGGGTTAACAAAAGTACTAAACAAAATAACAGATTATATAATTAATTATGATTTCCCTTTCCGCATTCAGTGGTGCATGGGACACTGCGTTGCTATTTTAATTGCAGCGTATTTGTCATATTTCAGCCGTGGGATGGCAAAAGAATATACCTGTCATTTTCTAAAATGTACAAGACAAGCAAATAATTCCTTAAGTTACAAAGCTTAAAGTATAAAAAGATCAGATGAACTCCATATTTAAATATGACCAATTCGAAATAATCTTTTTAGAGATATAAATAATCTTTTTAGAGATATAAATAATCCTTTTGTGATATGAAAAAGCGTAAAATTTTAGCATATTTTATAAAAAAAAAAGTTTTGTAGATGAGTAAATGAAGTGATTGTTTTTACGCTTCAGATGCCAGTCCAGGAACAATACAACATTGCAGAGTAAAACTGCATTTAAAAACAAATATTTCACGATGACTTTTCCAAGAATCAAACCCACAACCTCTAATGTGATGAATGCAACAACCACTATTTTACGTGGCGGAATTTTCTCCACTCTATTCCATTTTCAAGATTATCATATTGGAGTTTTTTTTTTTTTTAAAAGAGTTATTTATTTTTTGCCTTGCTTATTAAGTACGAAAGTTATATTTACTGTAAAAGGTCTGTTCTTTTCAACTCATATAATTATAATGTAGTTTTGATAATATTTTTAGTTGATCACCATGTATATGTCATGTATTTAAGTTACGTTATTGTAAATTTTACACCTCAACAGTTATCTCAATATTAATTATTATGGCGGCCTCCGTGATGTAGTGGTCAAGACGCTTGACTCACGCATGGAAGGTTCCGGGTTCGATTGCCGGTGAGAACACAAAAAATTAAAAATGTGATTTTTCTCAAGCCTGGGTGCTCTGTGATGTAATTCATCACTGTAATTAGGCCTCCTGGCCTGTTGTGGTGCAAAAAAATGTAATGTAATCAAAGTTATTTTCTATATTAACTTGTACAAAGTAAAAACATGATAGTTTACATGCTTTACAAATCGTCGAAATAACACCAGACTTCACCACACCATAACACATTCAATACCAAGTAAACCAAAATTTATTTTTTTTAATGAAGAAAATTTCATTTTACATAAACTTAAATATTAAGACAGAGATAAGAAGCATTTCATAAAAATAAACAAAGTATTTATAAAACTTTTGACCTGTCATTGGCAAGTTTAATTGGCAATTTACACTCCGGGTAACATTGACCATTCAGTCTATGTGTGAACATCCGTATTCCTTTAATTCTTTCATCTGTTAATTTTCGTGAAGTTACAAAGCTGAAACCTGAGATTCATCATACTGAGTTATTTCATCTTCTGTCAGGTCGACAGTGTGTTAAATAACCACTTGAATGACTAGTCAGAGGTCCTGTAAATGCCTAGATTCCATATTCCTTTCTCTAAAATGCTCTTCATATCTGTTGTTATCTGTAAATCTTAATAACTCTCACTAGAGGATGAAATCCAGTCCTTGTGTATATTTTTTTTTCCTTTCTTCATGTACCTATATAATAACAGAAAAAATATACAAAACCAAAAATCAAGAGTTTAAATATATTACTTAAAAATTGCGAAATAAATATAAAAAAAGTCAGCACTTTCAAAAAAAGTCATTAAAATAAAAAACACAAATAACATTTAAAGAAAACATAATCTAGAAATCATAATATATTTTGAGTTGATAAATGCAATAAAAATTCATTTATGTTATAACCAGAAAATCTAAAACCAAATATATCCGTTTTATTCTCAAAATAATTTGAGCTTAGGTCTGGGGATACCCGAATGCATAGTGTAAGGAAAAATTAAAATGAGATCTATGGCATATTAAATGAATACTAGTAGGTAGCAGTCGGCTATCACCGACTGCCAAAATTATGCATTTCGACTATTAAGATCCTGTTTTTCGACCTGTAAGTCGCAACCTACAAGAAAAAAGCCTTGCTAAGGTTTATTTATTTATTTATTTATTGGGGATATCAACAGTAATACATGTAACAAAAATATAACAAATAAAATATACCGAGAATAAAACCAATGACAGATATCCACAGAAATACATTAAATACACGTACAATACATACTAGTGTGTTTGTGTGAGTGTAAGTGTGTGACAGAGTGGGTGAGTGGGTATTATATTGGAATGAGGGTGGAAATGTGTGTAAATGTTATTGAACAAATATAAATATATATAAAATGTTAAGAATTAGAGATAAAAATAAAAAAAATAATAAAATAAGAAAAAATAATTTACTTTATTATTGAGACTAAGTATAAGACAAAAAATATGTTTTAAGATGGATCAATGAGGGGAAAGTCCAAATTATGATTACGAGCAAAACGTATAAGTGGATAGTTCTGGGCATAGTTCGTATGAACTGCTGGCACATGAAATAGAGAGCTCGACGCGTGACGGGTATGGTAGCCAGGGACATTTAATGATAACTCCGACATAAGAGCCGGACTATCAAGGCGTCCACTAAGTATGTCATGAAGCACCCCCATGTATAATAGGAGAAGGCGATCTTTTAAAGTAAGCAAGTGGTGCTTTTTGTAGGAAGACATATAATTGAGATCGGTATTCCTGCATCTCCTGTTAAGATGTCTAAGAAATGTCGCGATCATAAGCATAGCGAAAGTGTAATGCAACGGTTTTAGGTCCTACACTAAAAATGCAATAATTTCAGTGAGGAGGCTGTGCTAACTGAAACTAAAAATGCCATAGATAGGGACATAGCCGAATACCGAATATTTGGCCATTCTCTCGGCCGAAGCGCCAAACATTCGGCAGCCGAACGTTTGGCAAAAATGTGTGCATTTCGCCCGTGAAGGTTACGGGCCTGTCTCATTGCGGTGCGTGCGGGGGTGACAAAGCGGGCGTAATTGTTTCATTTGCGAGCATATTTGTTCATTATTACATCAAATTGTGCAGACTTATAGTCCTTATAAGTAATAATTATTAGAAATAAGTTAATATTGGTTTATTATACATCATGGCACCATTTCATAAAAAAATCGCCTATTCGGGTACATTTTGAGATTTGAAGTGAAGATGATAAACTGGCTGTGTGTTTGCTGTTTAACCACAAGATTTCGCGTGGTATTATTTATCGGGAAAAACGCAATTGTTTACTATCAACAAATTCTGAAAAAAATGTTTTAATTCATTACAACTTACCGTACATAAATTTTATGTATTAAACAAATCGTTTGTGATTAAAATAGATACATTTTTTATTAAGATGTACGTTTTTTTTTCATACTATAGTATTCGGTATTCGGCCAAATACTGCTTGCTGTCACGCCAAATACCGAATATAAAAAAATGTAGTCGAATACCGATTAGTAGTCGAATATCCAGGGTATTTCTAGTCGAAACGTCGTTATGGTTTTCAAAACACAAACAATAAAATTATTTTCTGGATGTGGCGAATGGTACTAATCGTTTCATAGCTTTAGAATTAAAACTCAATTTTAAGGATGCCATTCAAACCTTATAGAGCTGCTGCTGACGGTTCGCTGCGCCCGCTCCTACCTTGCATATAACGTCTCGGTTGATAATAATATGGTCTCAATCACAGATATATTAAATACATCTATTCAGTTGTCTCAATAGAAATAAAAATGAAAATAAAATTATGGCCCGGGTTAAACGTATTAAAAAAAAAAACACTGCTACTAACTTAGGGAATATCTCACCTCATGTGGAGTCCAAATCACTGAAACTCTCTTAAGTCCGCTTCATATCAACGAGTTGTACAGGATTCTGAGTGTACTGGGATTCTCGAAAAGTCTGCCCGTGCGGAGAATAAAACCCAACATTTTCAGTGCAAAGTTACATGTTGTCTCAATATGAGCATAAAAAGTGAATATTTAGTGAAGGCGTACATTGAGATTTTCATGGTAGTTTAAATAGTGAAGAAAAGTCAGTAAGTGGTTACATACAAATATTTACTATCATTTTATTGAAACGGTTTACTATAAAGATGATGATGTAATAACTTATATTTAATTATACTTGCATACCTTTGTTATTATTAAGTATTATTTTTAACTAATTTCACATACATTTTCTGTATATTTTGTGTTTATTATTTAGTATGTTAGCATGTTTTTCATTTTTTTTTTTTGTAAATGCCTTTTGGACGTTAATGAGCAAAATAAATAAGTTATTCATTTAAAAAATAATTTATGCAAAACTAAATTATCCTTACACTGTATAATATTCATCAGTCTGAAGATGCTTATTAGAGGGTGAAAGTGCTAATTGGTCAAAATAAATACGTGGAAGTGTACCAAGTATTTTTTAAATCAATAATTTATGTGTAAATATAAGTTATTACATCATTACAATTGAATTCCATCAAGAATTGTCAATAAATAATTTTAATGAAATAAAGATAATGCTTTAAATGTTAATGATATATCGAACCACTCATTAGAAGTGATTACTTGTTTTAAATGCATAGTGAATGTGAATCTAAAGCAATCTGACATTTTCCCAAACACGTCTTTTTTCGATTATTTTTTTGCATACCCAAGGCATATTGCATAACGTTTGTAGCAGAGGACCTATATTCGTGTTTTTTATAATATTTTTTGCGGTTAACATTAAGATATGGTTTCTCAACGCTCGAAGAACATGTTTAATATAATGTTTCAATGGTACGATTCTTTTTGACGACCTGAATTAAATGTGTAATAACTGAATTGAAATGATAACTCTTGTCAATCACCCGATCGTATGAATGAACCCATTGTTCGTTTTTTATGGCAAATTTGATAATGTGGTAAATCAATTTTTTAATGAAAGATGTTTCTCTTGAAATAGAGATTGCACATTCATCATCATCATACACCTGTCCGCACCCAAAAATACGTAGGGCCATGCATTGAAACACTCAACGCAGCGTACATAGTAACACGGAGGTAAGGTGATCAGCGTTACGCTTCAGATGCTAGCCCAGAAACATGTCGCATTGTAGAATAACCATTTTATTAATATTTCAGAATATCACCAATTGCACATTGTTACAAAAAGCACTTAAATTACTGTTAACACCTTTTTTCCTTTTTTTTAAATCTTTGTTTTTAGTTCTATGACAAACATATTCTTATCTTATATTTATTTATAAAAAAAAAAAATATCTCTCATTGAATACATTTTTGTTTTTTTTTGAGGTTTACCTTTTCTTTATTTTCTTTCTTATTTTATTTTCATTTTTTAGATCTTAATTTTAATAGGTACTTTTAATTTTCTAATTATTATTTTTTTCTGTAGATATGAATTAAAATTTTCGATTAACTTTGTTTTATTATTTATCTAGTTTTGATAACATTTACGAGCACACACTATTTATATTTGTGTTTAATTTTTTTCTTATATTTAAAAGTAAATAGTAAATTGTAAAAGAAAATTGCTATTCTTTAATTTTAATTGTATTATTTTACTAAATTTTCTTACTTTATTTTATTTTTTTATTTCTTTAAAATATTTTTATCTGTTCATTATTTTATTTTATTTTATGTTTATTATTTTATACGTATACCGTATTATGTCTGTAATCTTTTTATTTGACAGCCAAAAATAATGAGTCTTAATTTATTTTCAAATAATTTATGGGGCACGTAAAATATATCAATAGATAAAAAAAAAAAAATTAAAGTTAGAACAAGAACGATAGAGGAAAGAGTGTTGTGTATAGTTAGTGCTACAGACTGGCAGATGGAACAAATACTTATTTTTTGTTACGCAAAAGGGGACATAGGAATTAATTTTGGATAGTAGGTTAAAGTAGTCTACTTTATTTTTTAATAATTTATGTGAATAGCATAATTCAGCTACAGTGGGTCTATTTTCAACGTTAAAAAATCCATTTTGTTTAGCAGATTGCCTGTGAGTACAGAGCGTTTTATTATTTTTAAAAACTAGGTATTTAAAAAAAAATCGTTGAACATTTTCAATCCTTCCTATTTGGTTTTTTCAAAGGTTTGGAAATCCTTAAAATGAAGCCCAGCATTTGGTAAGCTTTTTCAACAATATAATTTATGTCAATAGGCACGTCAATGCAGCTTTTTTTAAGGGATAAGTAAATAATTATCATTTTATATTATACTTGTTATACTGCATTGAACTCGATAATAAATATAAACATTGGAAAATGAAGTAATTTAAGAAGCCTTGATGAAACCAAAGAACGTTGGAGCCAAAATGTGTTCAGTTTTAAACAAAATAAGTCGCCAATGCAAAAATAAATTCTTGTACAGTGTTCCAACTACACGGCGACCAATAATGTCGTCAATTTAAAGTTTGAAGCTCTTTTTTTAACTTAATTTTTTAAATTTATTTTTCAAAAATGTCAACTTAATATTTTTAAAATTTAAATTCTGTTGAATGACGAATTTAAGTGCTTTTTTATTTTTTTATTTTATTTATTAATGGACTATTAATCTAAGCAAAAAAAAAGATAAGATAACATTTTGCATATCATATTATCAGCGCTATGATTTTTTTAAAGTTTTGTATTTCTGAAAAAACTCCGCGTGTGACGTCAGTGGTTCTTTTCAGTCAGTTTTTCCGATTGGTTCGTTTATGTTAAGCAAATCGATATAATCCACAGCTCTCATATCATTGAGCGGTTCATATAATGCGTTAATATTGTGCGTTTTTATTAAAAAATATTTTTTTATGATTTTACTCGTACATTTTCTCCCTTTCATTTAATTTAATGCTCTAATATTTACCGCACGCAAGAAAACAATTTTTGTATCCAATTCCCCGTAGGGCTGAAGTTCCTCATTGTAAGCATACAACTCGTCAGCTTGTTTTTATATATTGCTTTGATTGTTTCATGCTACATTAATAATAACTTTATTTGGAAAACATTACATATTTTACTATATTTGATATTTCTTAATATTATTTTATTTACCTAATTTGTAATTTTGAGAAAAAATGACAACCATACTGATTGGTCTAGTGCTACCAACTTTATTTTTTAACCAGCGGGCGCTATCGCCTAAGAAGATGCTCACTGTACCATCATCATTATTCCATGTGTCTAAGAAGACCCTCTAGACATATATGTCGCCTGCCAGCTCCTAAACATCCCCTCAAGTCAGATTCGCATTCCGCAGTTCTGACATGAACTGCCACCAAACAGTCAGCAGCTGACGTCCAGGGCGTTGCGAACCTCATGCATCGTAAAGTAGACAAACGTGGTTAAGGCTCTCAGGAGGCATCCGCAGTAGCTCAGCCAACCGAATCGCCTTCGCTCCATGACAGTTGTCACCGGAATTTGCTGCATCCATTCTCTTATTACTTCGTTCCTTACAAATTCAAACAACCGAAGATCTAAAATTCTTCTGAGGCACATACTCTCAATGCACAATATTTTGCTGTTTTGGGCCATAGTGCTAGTGAAGCGCTACGATTCGTATCCGTGGAGGAGAATAAGCACTATGCAAGCGTTATATATGCGGAATCTTATTTTTGCTAAGTAAGTATCCGAGATGCCTACTTAAGATTTGTTAGTTTTTTAAAGAGATAAATGATAAAACAAGTTCTATAAATAAATCATTATTAAATTTCAATTGGGAAGTTTGATTGACATGTTATATAAAAATCTTTCAGAGTTTGGATTTTATTGGTACTACAGAAAACGTTATTTATCATATTTAATTTATGTTTATTAATTAATATATCATTATGTTTGTACCCAGTTCTAACTTTTTTCCCTGTTAAAAAAAAACCTGCTGACAAGCCGCTTTCATGGTTAAGGGGGATTTTTTTATATTTTTGTATGATTCGTGTATTTAACGTATCTCATTTATTTTTAATGATGTATCTAAAGATGTTACGCGGGCAAAATATGGGCGGCATTTAATGTTTACTGACTAAATAAACGATATCCTTGGAGCCGTCATCTATTTGTGTCAAAGAAATTTTAAAGTAAAATAACATTTTTTTACAAGAAAAACTTGTTTTTTACAAGTTTATTAAATTGAAGCGGAAAACAACTTGCGGTCATCCTGTGATAGTATTTTGGCAGCTGAAATCGACGACCGTATTGCTTTATTGCGTTTTTCAAGGTAATCACGTTTGCCTGGCCACTTTTGGTCCATTAAAACATATTAATTTATCATTCAATTTCGGTAAAATTACGAACAAATACAAAAACCGGATGGTGGCCCGGAGCATGTCGCGGATTGACGAGAGATTCGAACCACGCACTACTCCAACTTAATGCCTAGTTTTTAAAGTGATTTCTGATCACTCAATTAAATGCTTTTATTGTATAGAAATATGCGAATTTCGCTGAATTCGCGAAGCTGAAGAAAGACACTAGTATTAATTTATAAGCAGTTTTGGTCATTGTTATGAATTATTTACAACTGAAACAAAATTGAAACATTTTGTAAATAGTGCATGGCCACGGTGGAGAGCGTTTTTCAGTGTGGACTGTGCCCGCAAGCGGGTTCCGCGCGCGTTTTGACCACGCAGTTTGCGTGGAAGTCAAACCAGTTTCTTCAGGGTGTTTCAGGGCTTGACTGCAAAACTTCAGAGGAACATTCTTCATGGTAAAATTTTACATAATATAAGAAATTGTTTTCAAAAACTATTTTTTTTAAGACAAAAAATGAATTTAAAAATGGTTGTATTGTTTGTTTGTTTTTGAAAATGGAGACAACCTCTAATGTTTCGGACTAGCATTCTTTACGCTAAACTCAACCCTTTCCCACCCAGCCGTTTCCATAGTCCGTGTCCGGTATATATTGCTTCGCTAGCCAAATACGTTTGTAAGTTTTTAAACTAAAAAATGCGATTTTCCAAAAAATTCATCGGGATATTTTTAAAAGTAAATCCTAAAAAGTTTATTTTAAAGTTTTGCTGTATGGCCCTAAAAGCAAATATTGCTTTCATTTGTTGAATAATAATCCTTTGGTTTGGCACGATCTATTTTCAAGATATTTTTTAAATATTGTTTTATGTTAAAAAATCTAATTGTTTGGCCACAAAGTTAATTCTTTAAATATGTATGAATGATTTAATTATGTACTAATACGAATGTTTGTTAAAACTTCATTTAACGATAGAGAAACAAAAATATTACAAAATTTTATTATGCCTATTTACACTATAGTAGCACTTGGTTTCACAATATATCTTTAATCTCGTATTTATGATTTGTAAAATAAATAGGTTCTGCAAGATATTTCAAAGTTGTGGGCGCAGAATTATTTAATTTTACAAGTCATCCCACTTCATTTGCCAAGGAACTTTAGAAATATCAACTTCATTCATTGCAATGAAACTTGTACCCAGTATATCAAAAGGTTGAGTGACAGAATTTGAATTATCTTCACATCTTTTGTTTTAAATAAATAAAACGTTAATAATGTTACACATCTTAAAAGGGCTGTAACGAATTTCTTAGATTCCATATTTTTTATGGGCGGAAAAGAGTATAGTTGCATTTTTTCTCATTTTACGATTATATATAAAATGTTTCTTGTGTATTAAACACTGATTTACATTACCCTTATACGACTACTCAAAATATAAATAAATAACTTTACCCTTACTAAACTTTCTATTAAATAGGTGTGCGCTTTTGTGTCTTATTTTCAGTAGCACAAATAGCACAAAATGGTTTCAGTAACAAAAGTAGACTAATTATCATCATTCATTGAGTGGTACAAATAATATAAATGAGTTATTTTAGAATATTATTATGATTACTCATTTCAGTTCCATCTTTGATTTTCAATTTCAAATTTTTCAATTTCAACATCAATTTTTATAATTTTATTTATTCATATATACGAGTATGTTCATTACAAAATGATATATCTTAATTCATAAATATAAAAATATTTAACATGATAGCGGAAAAAAGGCTTTTTGTGGGCCCCTGGTGAGAGACATAACTGAGCATTTTGAAATATTGAAAAATAATTTGTTCGTCTTCTCTATTCAGATACGTTGATTGAACGTATAATTATTTCTTCTGGAGAATACGAAAATCATCTATTGTTTTAGCCCTCAAAAATAGCTTAAAGACATCCGCAAATAATAAAAAACGCGAATTGACTACAACTTTTTAAATATTGTTGATAAAAATAGAGAACAGCAATGAGCCCAGGTTGAATCCTTAGGAGACACTCAAATAAGTACTAAAAAATTTTTGATGCAAACAAGCCATGTGAAACGTATTGATTTTGGTTTCGGAGGTAGCTTGCCATTAATTTTAGCATTCCATCCGACAAACCGATCTCACTCAGCTTGTTTAACAAAATATCATGCTCGACTTCAATGGTTCAAGGTATTTGGAATATTTCTGTTATTTGTACAAACTTCTCAAATGCGGTTACACAGATTTAATGATCTATATTTACAGATTTTTTAATAACCTACTTTGCAAAATCTCACTTTTGTGAATAAATATTTGGTCTTATAAGGTTTCTCTTACTCTTCTGAAAAGTTACACATTTACAGTCAAACTTATATGTTCGCCCACCAAAGATGTAATATCCTGATATAATATTACATTACAGTAGCCTTTTCACCAATGTGTGCAGACAAGGGTCTGATACAGGGCATATTTACACTATAGCACTTTACACTCATTTAAAAGATTGCAGAATTTCTCGCCAATTAATGTCAAGCAAAAATTAGTCTAGAGCTTACTTCTTCTGCTCCTTGATTATGCAGATATATGTTATCCAGATGCTAATTCAGAAATGTTTGATATGTTGGAATGATTACAGAATGATTTTTTATGTCATATCTTTAATTTTTGTAAATTCGACCACATAACCTTATATCGCACGCAACTACACTGGCTCAGTATTAGGCATATAATAAACATCACATTATTTTACTTCGTCACAATATTTTTAATATTTCAGTTCGCTTGTTTTTTTTTAATTTAAGAAGGATCTTCCAACCACTTTTTTTATTTTATTTTATTTAGAAAAAACAACAGTTGTTTCATAAAAATCAGTTAAAGTTTTACACAAATATAATGAGAGAACATGTTACACAGTAAAGAGAAAAAAATATTTATTACATTAAACTCTCTATCGCAACATGAACTATCTCTTCGCTCTAGTAACGATATAACCCTTTTAATACCTTTTTATCGCTGTAATTTTTGCGCCTCTTCTTTCACAATAGAAACTGCTCAATTTAAAGATAATCTATCTACTAATGTCAGAAACGCCCCTTGTTTATTTACATTCAAATCACGAAAAAAATTACACTTTCTGAATCTTTGAGTTTTTCTTTTCTCCTCCTTCTTTCCTTTTTTCCTTCCCTCTTTACCCTTTTCTCTCTTCATAGTAAAGTGCAAATATTTAGTCATTTTTTATTTCTTAAAAAAATATAAATATACATTTAGGTTTTGTTTCATAACTAAAACTATAATATACCTACAATTTCATATACCATTGATTTTCTTAAATAAAACGGTTTTAGTAGGTAGAAAGAAATAGCCTTATGGAAATATGCCAGCCCTTATAAGTATAGTGGTATAATTCGCATGGGAATACCATCCTTATTCCTAAGTTAAGCAAGGTTTATGAGTAAGACCCTAAATGCAAATTAATGATTTATATAAATCAATGATAAATATTATATGATGCGATATTAGTACTCAGAAGATCGTGCTAATTCTGTCACGATTTGATGACAAGATTATTTGCCGTATAACTGCAAAATAAGTTATACAACTTGGTCATGTTTACACATTATCAAAACAACGAGTATTTCTGTATGAAATAACGTCAATTTTCATATCATAGTAAGTTTGACCTACATAACCCACTTAGTTATTTCACGAAATTATGTCATATGAAATCGAGCATTATTTTTATTAAGCCTTCTTGTTTGTAATAAAACTGATCGTAACTTTTTATCTGATCATTTCGTACAGTAAAGTGTATGTTTATGATATAATCATTTCAGAACTTACGTCATTTAACACCTCGGCTGAATTTTAAATTTCGTAGTAAAACAAGTGATGAATTTAAATGTACCCACACTTATTTACTCATATGAAATATTTTGTAATCCTTTTCATTACATTGAGCAAATAAAAAAATAACTTAACGTGAAAATAAACGGTTTAAACTAACAGAGATTTGTTATGCATACACATATTTCAATAAATATTGTATACGTTTGTACATATTAGTGGCAAACGGTGATTTAATTTACAGGTAAGTTAGAAAAAAAATTGTACCTGCATAGTATTTATTTATTTATTTATTTGATTTATTTGGATAACCAACAGCTATGATTATCTTATATATATAACATAACAAATAACAAATAAGCCAATTACAGGTTTTTACAAGTAGCATCACAGTAAGTTAAAAAAGATTCTCGAACAAAAAATGAATAGTAATTTAATGTAAATTCAAAAGAAAAGAAAAAATACTACGAATTATTTCGAAAGCAAACGCCGTACGTCATTAAGATTATTTGCAAATAAATCTATGTTAAATGATTTATTTATTATATTAAAGTTAAACATTATTATTTGTTTATTCATTAACTGACATTGTTCATTAATACAATTCATAGGGTATTAATATTACAATATAAGAACACTAAATATTATTTCAAAAAGAAAATAAGCATTGATAAACAATAAGGACATCAAGACAAGATCTGGACTATTTATTTAGTGCTCATTTAAATCTTTGTAAACTTAAATAATAAATATTATTTGATACAATAATATGACTGCTCGAAAGTAATGATGTCATAATATATCAACTGTATCATCTCAAAGAAAAATAGCACTAAAGAAACAATGTTATAAATGCTGTTTTCCAAATCAAGAATCTTAAAATAATTTTGTGTAATCTGCAAGCTTTTTTTGGAAGAAAATAACCGAAATTGAGTTTAGGAGCTTAAAATATAGCTTACTTATTCGTATACAGAAATAAGCAGGAGCAATCGGTTAATTTCTCGGCTCGCTGCTGACGCGGGCCCGTTTTGCTAATTTTATTTTTAATTTTCTTAAAGAAAATTACAAACGGTGGGAATGATTCCTAAGAAATGTCAATTATTTGTTTGTTTTTCTTTAAATAAAGTTATTATGAAACATTATTATGGATAGTCAAATATGAAGGTAAGCTGCAGATAATCGCTTATTTGGACAATCCGCCACATATTAATATTCTTGATTTTTATATTCATTTAATTAAAACTAATTTAAATAATGATTTTGTCTTTTCGTTCGGTAAACATTTTTTTTGTATGTGCATGAGTGTCCCACACAAATAATACAAAAAAATATGAGTGTATTCTATACGAACTGTTTGTTTACCTGTTTTAGTTGGCCTCGTAGTGTAATGGTCAGCGCATTTGCCTACCATGCAAGAGGTCTTGGATTCGATTTCCGACATGGTTGAAATGAAATATTATTTTAAACAGTGTTTTTACAAAAATATATTTCATAGTCCCTAGATTAGTACCTGAAGCGTAAAACTAATCACCTTACCTTCCTATAACAAAAACTATTAAGATACATTGCAATTGGTGTACCAATGCAGTGCCCTATGCATCATTAGGTGCGGAAAGGGAATTATGATAATGATGATGTTTGTTAACATAATAAGAATGAATTTACAAATTGAAATTAAAATTACAGTTCGATATTCAATATTTAAAAAACTGGATTAAATGTTAAATATTCAAGATCGATTTAAATTACATTTTTACACCAGTTGATAATCAATATTAAAGAAAGTCGGATAAATAAGCCATAAGTTTGTGCTGAAAGGCAAGCCTAAAAGTGGTCGTAAGCCAAGAAAAGCAAGTCAAAATTAGTCTGTAAGCGTCGTCAGCACCAGCGGGGGTATATTTCACAATACTCGAGAGGTCACGAAAGCTCCCCAAGAAGCAATGCTAGACGTAGTTTGCGAGGATTTCTGGCTACGAGAGGAAGATGCTGAAATCAAAGACGTGAGGAGAATTCTTTCGTGAATATGATACATGCATACATCTTTATCTACGTACATATATTTTATAAACTTTTCCCCGGTTAGCGCAGAAACTTTTACCATAAGAATATTTTTTTTATGTTTCCGTATCCGCGTGGGGTGATTTCTGGGGATTAAATCGAACCTGAACCATAGACGATTGTTTACGTCTTTTTGTCTTTTTTTGACGTTAAATTCTGAAAAAGGAAATTGAGCAAAGATCAATCTGTTAGTTAGAGGTTTCGCTTATCAGGCCTGAGGTTTAAGATTTACTTCCCGGCAAGAATGAGATGAAATATATATTCAATATATTATGGTCCCTGGACTGGATATGAAGTGTAAGAATGATCACACTGCCTACTTATATACAATGATAAAGAAACGCTTCAATTTATTTATTTATCATCATATTATATGCACAAAAGTCAATTTTTTTTATTTTTATTTATTTATAAAATTATACACATTACAAGAAAAAACAATAACGTATACCTTTTGTATAACTAAATAACGTAATTATCAATTCATTAATGAAAAATAAATAACAACTGTCAAAAACATGAAGTATATAAATTGTTTTGATAGAAATAGTATTTGAATTTAATTGTTAAAAACAATTATACTGATTAGAGTAATATATATATATATATATATCTTAAATGCAACAATATTTCTTTTAAATAAATAAAAGTTTTGTCAAATGCTATACATTTTGTCTACGATTCACAAAAATCTGCAGCACGTTGCATACGATATATGCAGTATTCAGGTTGTATATTATAAATTCCGAGTCCTGTGGTTTTGTGGTTCCTACCCTAACGTGTAGGATGCTAAAACCACCCCTACCGCTCTGAGGGCAAAACCGAGAACCGGGATGCAACTGCGCCAACCGCAGTGCTGCTACCACTCGACGACCAGACCTTACGTGAGACTCGTAGAGAGGTACTCAGGAATTAAAGCAAAAAAGACCACAAACTCCAAATAAGTGTCATTATTTATATAAAAGTGTTAATCGGGTTGTGGTCTCGTGGCTAGTGTCTCGGACTCACGGCTCAAAGGTCCATGGTTCGAATCCCACTCTACCCCAACTTGATTCCCATTTTCTAATAAAAAAAAATTGCAACTCGTTGAATTCGTTGGCGGCCTCCGTAGTGCAGTGGTCAAGACGCTTGACTCACGCAAATAAGGTTCCGGGTTCTATTTGGTTGATTAACAAAAATAACAATTACTTTATCTACTACATACACAGTTAGGTAATAGATTTCTCTGGATCATGTCTAGTCTGCCTAACTAGGTTTAACCTGTTTTAACGCAGACATGTTTATGCAAAATAAACAAAAAATTACTACCTACTAGTTTATTTACAATACAGTTATCAATATAAATTTACACTATTTATTATGTAACGTTTTTAAGTAATTTTTTTGATTTTTCTAGACGTACACCCAGTAACTAATTTAAAAAAAAAAGATTAAATTAAATCCGGGTAATGGTTTTGCAATGTTTGGGTAACATATTGAATATTTTGGGGTCCAAAAATCTAAAATTTATTTGCCTGAATTCAGAGTTTGAGGTAGACCCCATGACTCATCCTTTAGTTTGACTTCTGGTAGTAAGGGAGTGTTCCTTTTGGGATTTGATAGAATAATTTGTCTTCACAAACATTATTATTCTAAAAATATATGATTGCCTTATAAATGGATGTATGTTTTTTTTTTTTAATTTAAAAGAAATATTTGCGTTCCTATGATTTACTCAAATATTAAATTTTGACGGCCATTTTCAACGAGTTGTAAATAACTCACTGTAAGAAAATGGGAATCAAGTTGGGATAGAGTGGGATTCGAACCATGGACCTTTGGTCCATGAGTCCGAGATACTAGCCACAGGACCACAACCCGATCATTCTAACTTGATTGTTCTTAATTTTATTTATTGGTACAAACACAAGACAAAAACCAAAACAAAAAGCATAGGATCCCAAGAAGCCATTGAAAAACTGCAACCCGTACCGAAAAACTGAGAACATTAAATGGTTAATGTTTCCACTTATATCTTGAACATAAATCTTTTAAAAGTCTGCCAAAAAATTATTTGGGATATGTGAAAATACCCAAAATTTAAACAGAAATAAAAAATATTTTATTTTAATTGATAGAAATGCAACTTACCCGAAAACTATGTTCAGCCTGTAATTACCATAATCCAAGCTACGTACACTTAGTTGAGATTTGTAACAATATACTTAAAATTAATTATTATTTAAATATCTATGTAAAAGTCTTAAAATATTTATGGTGTAATATATATATACTCGTATATATATCACTAAACTCGAATTGTTAAATGCCTTCCTTGGCCCTTGTTTTTCTAGTAAGAAATACACTGTTAATTTAATTAAATAATGTATTCTTGGAAAAGATTAAATAAATGGACTATTTATTTTGCTAAAAATTTTTCATTTGAAATTTTAACAATTTAATTACTGAATAGTTAGAGATTGTTATAAAAAATAGTGTTTTTAAAAAACATTTTAACCACATTTCTGATTAAAATAATTTGTCTCTGTTTAAAAAAAAGGCATTTTAACATAAAGCTTTTTTTTTGGGAATCTCATAAGTTGAATGATAGTTTTGTTACTAAACCTTGTCAGTACACAAAACCATTGATTTTTTGATCAGAGAATTTTAATCATTTTTATCGGATTGATGTACTCATGTGACTTTTCAAGTTTTATAATAATTATCTGGAAAAAAAACTAATACATTACTTAAATCGAGTACAAATAAAGATAAATGGATTTCCATTTTCCTTAAATTTGAAACCAAACAACCATAAGTTAAAATTTAAAATCTTTTAGTTTCTAAAAGCCTAATTCAATAACTGTATTTAGAAAATTTAAGGAAAATTAGATGGACAAAAAAATACTATCTGTTTTTATCAATAAAAACTTTAGTATTTTTGCATCCATCAGTGATAGAAATAGTGGATTTTTCTATTCAAATTATTTGATAATGATAAAAAAAATAAAGTGATAAAGATAAATATAAGTCAATACAAGTACCGATGTTTATCTTTTTTAATTTTAATTGTTAACTTCTTGATTTAAATGATACAGTTGAGTTATGCGATACAAGTGTAAATATATATTATAGTAATAGGTTACCACGTTTTTTTTAACTTTTTGAAACAGAGTTTGAGTGGTTGGGTGACTCAGCAACATAACAGCGGCAATATGGCGGTAAAACTCGTACAAAACCGGAAATACCGCAAGACCGCGAAACTTCCGTCTTGTGTATTCGACAGTTGAAATGACATGAATTATTGCAATGCTCCCATAACGTTTAGTTCACGGTAACAAACAGTATGTAATTCCGCTTTAAAAGCTCAGAAAAACTAAATAAATCACACACGTATTTCGTGCAAATTGAGATTTTCTTTCTACGGGGCTTATATGAGTAAAAAAAAAACATTTTCTATTAGCACACGTGTTTTTAAATGCGTTTAGTTATTTTTATTATGGAATCTCAAATAAATAAACTAAAAAATATGCATTATCAGGACATAAATACTATCGATTAAGGACCGACCGAAGCTTCAGTAAGTTTAGGCCAATAAAACATATTTCGGCCTAAACTATGAACTATACCCAGAACTCTCCACTCATACGTTTTGCTCGTGAATATAATTTGAACTATCCCTTTATTGATCCATTTGATTGTAAAAAAATAACATTTTAAATGAGCGTCTTAAAACATATTTTTTTGTCTTATACTTAGTTTCAATAAGAAAGTCTTATTTTATCTTATTTTTTTATATTTTTTTTATTTTTATTATTATTATTTTTTTATTTTTTTTTATAAATGTTTATATTATCTACACTTGACACTTGTGCAATATTTACACACATGTTCACCCTCATTCCAATATAACACCCACTCACCGTGTGTAAGTCAAGCGTCTTGACTTCTACACCACGGAGTTTTGTTGCATTCGGGTGAAAAATAATATTTATTGGATTGCTGTCCATTGTCCGACATAAAAAATAAAAACTAGACTGATTTTGTGATTTGTTGACCATAGTTGGTAATTCCGTAAGTGGTTATATAAAAATACTTACATTTAATAAGAAAATATTATTAACTAAATTATTATTAGTTTAAAACAAGACAAGAACAGGCGAGACCAATAAACCAGGGACTGAAATTATACAATAAACTACCAGACAAAACTAAACAAAATACTCAAACTTTTCAAAAGGCGTTAAAAATATAATTATCAACAATAGAGTAGAAGTAAAAAATTATATATTATTTTTGTGTATATAGTAATCCGCAATTTTTAAAAAATTATTTCAAATAAAAAAAAAATAAAAAAATAAATGAAAAACAACCTGTTTTTTAACATTTATGTTTAATTTTTTCTGCCGACCGGTTTCAAAGCTACGCAAGATTCTTGATGTTTTTTGTTGATATTTTTTTATAAAACTTCATAGTTAATTATATATAAATAAACTTATCGATGAAACTTCTCTGTTAAGTTTTACTTTTTTACAGTCTTGAAGATGCCTACTTAGGCAAAAGCTCTCATTGGTCAAAATAATAAAAAGTAAAACTAAACCAAGAAGTTTCATTGATAAGTTTATTTATAATTTTATCATAATCATTAACAAGATTCTTTATCAAAGAATAATTTCTTTATTTTATTTTAATGCATAACCACAAACTTATTATTTTAAATATAAATTCTAAATTATCTTAATTTTGGGAATATTTTTTACAAGTATGTTTATAACTGTGTTTAAAAATGAAAATCAAGTACCTAGTGATTAAGTAGAAAGCGAACATCAAATTCTGAATTGCAACTCCGCGATACTGCTACAACATGATAGCTTGAACATTTTACTCTCGAAAATAATATTCTTTTTTTTATGTATTTAATAAGGAAATCATACCGTCTTTATAAAAATACAAGGTACAAAAGAACAATAAAAAAATTAAGATCAATAACAGATTTTACATTAATTTATTATGAATGCAGGAGGAGAAGGGAAAAAATAATTAAATTAAAAAAAAACAGCATTAAAATACAATCATATTTTTAAAAAAGGGAGAAGCATTGTTTAGCTCCAACTCTACTTTCCCCCCCTCTCTCTGCTGCCATGAATATTAATATTTCTTTGTAAAAAATCACAACCAACAATAATTAATTAGATGCAGGTAGTAGATAAACAAATGAATAAGTACAAATTAAGAGTTGAAACATAGTAAAGTATAAGTAAATTTTAAATCAAAAATTAAAATTAAAAGTTCAAATTCAAAGTTATAATTCAAAAGTAAAATTTAAATTTAAAATTAAAAAGATAAAGTTAAAAGTCTAAATTAAAAGTTAAGAGTTAAGCAGGCGATAAATTTAAATGTATTTAACAGAGCTGATAAAAATATGGTATTTACAGTGAAATATATCGATGTTTTTGGGATTGCTTTATATCCACCGAGAAATATTAGAATTAGTGCATATTTTTTATGCTAGTATTTTTTTATGAATCATCAAAAATAATCCGAATTTTCAACATTGATTCGGTTCAAATATCTTCTTAACTTGCTTCTGGAATGTTAAAGAAGTTTTTGCGAATCTGAAGCACATGACAAAAATACCAAAAAGCATTTCTTATTCCCCGTGTGCAAATACAGTGGATGCGACAAATGCCATAATTTGGTATGCATTGCGGTCGAATATTTGGAATAATGTTCTAGAACGTTCTCCACAATCCACGCTTTGGCATGAGCAGTGAAAGGCGGGAGTTTTGTTTGAAAAACAACCGAATAATAAATGTGAAATCATGAAGTTGTGATTATACATCACTATTTTCAACGGAAATATTAAAAAGGGTAACGGCTTCGTTATTTTGAATTTTAGTTTCTTAAGGTAAATTAAAGGTTTGACTACAGGAATGTAGTTTTTTTAATTTTTTTTCATAAAAAAAAAATTCACAATAAGAAAACTATTATTTCGTTATGTGATGCGTAAGCACAAAAAACCGTACCAAACCATGGGCCAGAACCATAGATTAATAACATTTCACTGGCTATTAGAGTCGCTTATACGAACAAAAATCATTATATGATTATTAACCATTAAGTTAGCTACGGTTTACATCAATACAACAGGCTGTAGGTACTCAGGTAGAGAAATGCAAGCACAAATCGAATCTGTATGTTACACGTTTGTTGTTAAACTAAAATCCAAATTTAAAAAATTGGAACTCTTTTGTTCTATGCAATAGAGCTTAAAGGTTTCTCTAGTTTATTACAACTTTTAAGCAAGAACGCTAAAAAATGCTTTAGCAATAGGTAAAATAAGAATAATGTTAACTTCAAAATTTTTCTTTGTGTTTATTTTTAGTAGTGTATTTTTTCTGCCATTTACTTAAATATGATTTATTTTAATTGATTTTGTCCGTACACGATTTTCATATAAATTTGTTTGGAGTGAACCGAGTGAAGAAAATATTTTTTGTCAAACGCAAATATGTCATTGACTGGTTCTAGTGGCCATTTTAAGTAACACTTATCACTCTGCCAATGTTTAAACATTGATATTCCTTCAATAATTGTTCCGTTTGATGACTTCAGTAAAGTCAAATTAGAACTAAATTATTTATTGATGTAGGTGAGATTCATCTGAATGAATTATTACAACTTAATACTAGGCAACGCCGAATATTTTTTTTACTTCTTCTGGGGCCAGGGGATGAAATTCTGTCTTTGTGTAAAATTTCGACAAACATAAAATATAATTGGATTGAATTTTACTCGGATAATGAGCTCGATAAATGCCAAGACTTCTATTATGTACTATTCTCAATTTATTCATTTATAAAAAATTCATCCAAAATTAGTATTGGCGCGGACGATGCGGCGGTTAGTGAGTTCCAAGAAGTTAAATATCGTCTCGAGTTTCTTACGTAAAAAACGAGGCGACCGCACAAAACTCATAACGTTATCAATTGCATACAATGAACGCTTTTTAAATAAAACTTCTGGTCATAAATAGTAATATTGGGCGATATTACGAAAGCGATTTGTTGCGCCAAACTAGTTTGAATTGCACTAGGTAGTAAAAATAATAATACGAATTCCATTGTCTCTTGAAGCGGAACAAGCACTGTTTTCCATTCATTTATCGAGTGTACCGTTCACAATTGCTTTACTTGTAAAATTTAAGTTAACAAAATAGAAAACAAAATTATATATACGTTTTTTAAAAAAGAACACGCTAAGCCTCTCCTTTAAGACTTGTCAGCAGGTAGTAAAGAGGGGACATGGAAGGTAGTTTTTAAAAATATACCGCAACCAGATCAACTAAGGAAAAATCTTCCTAGGATTTTTTTTCTTCTAACTGGTAGGAATCGGACGAGCGATGCCAGTTTCACAAATAGCTGTCTAACCACTTGCGCCACGGTGCCTGTTTCTCTCGAGTATGACTCATCTAGGGGATTTATATTATTTATAAATTAACGTATTGTAACATACTCGTAAATCCAGAATGTTTTGAAAAAGGTTGTAAATTTGTCATGTTCTTATTCTTATCATTTTAAGTAGGAATCAGTTTTAAATAAACTCCTGACGTCACTGTGACCTGTGAAGATCTATTGTGACGGGTCCTTGTGAATAGTTCTCGCCCCTCTAGCCCAGGTATTTAAAGAGTCTGACTTCTATTATGCAAGGCGAGAGTTCTTATTTTGCTAAATCCCCCTCCAAGCCCAGATCGATAAAGTTTTTTAACATTCTCGGTTTAACCAGTGGCTCCCCGAGAATGCAGCTACTTTTATGATATAAAACATAACATTCACGCAAAACGCGTATTGGTGTTTTCTTATGTACACAGCAAAACCTACATCTAGAAGTTTCGGAAAGGTTCATGCCAGCAAAGTCTGCAGAGCCCAGTAAGGGTTTTAGTGAAAACCCTTATTTGATTTCGGATGAACTTTATTAGGTCAAAAGCAAACCTTTTTGAGGACCTCTTAATCAGTTCCTCCACGTGGTGCTGACCAGGTACTTTTCGCCAGAACATTATGCTCTGCTTTCAAATATGTCGAGCTTTATAAACATGAGTATTCGTTTATTCCCGTCGATACTTCAACATTTATCTTCATATGTTCATATGAATGTTGTATTTCTTCGAGAATAAAACGTGGAAATCTTAACATTTACACAATATACAGGGATAAAAACCTGTCATTGGCTAGTTTGAATGTAGAATTTATACAATGTAAAATATATCATTCTGCTTGCGTTTGAAGCTAAATATTCCTTCAATTTGTTTTTACATCTGGGTGAAATTACCTGAATTTTTTAGCGATGGGTCGGTGATTCGATTGTATAAAGTTTATGTGTATGACGTCTAATATGTATTCAATATCAGAATAACACAGATTATTACAGAAAACAATATTTTGAGTTTGTCCAAATTTTTGTAGACAAGGACTGGATTCAACTCCCTGGGGAGCTGTTTATATTAACATATTACAACATAGATGAAGAACATTTAAGAGAAGGTAATTTAGAAGTCTAGGCATCTACAGGGCTTATGACCTGTCAATGGCTGGTTTAGTATGTAGGCAAAATAATTCAATTAGATGAATCCTACCCGCATAAATAAAGGTTTCAGCTCTATAACTTCACAAACATCAACAGATGAAAGAATTGAAGGAATATAGATGTTTAAATACTTAACAAAAAAAAAAAAAACAATTTATATCATTTCGTCATTTGAATTTTAACAAAAAGGTTTCTAACTTTTTACTAAGCTCTTTATTGTACCATTTTTAATACAATTTACGAGTTTTAAGCAAATATATTATTTTCATACTTACGCACCCATACACACGCACCCTCTCCCTCTTTCATTCCCACACGCACATGTATCCTCTCCCTCATTCATTCACGCATACACACATTCACATACACATGAATACAAACGTCACACAAATACAATTACTAAACTTCTTTTCTTATATATTATGTGTCATTATATTTACAGTGGATTTTTTTAATTGGCTTTAGTATTGTTAAGATTTTTCTAATTATTTTGTTTATGTAATAGCTGTAAAAATCCCAAATTAAATAAAATAAAATAAAATAAATATAGGCAGAATGGTGAATGTTACACAGTGTGTAAAGTGGCCACTTAAACCAGCCATTGACAGGTCATAAGCCTTGTAGATGCCTAGACTTCTAAATTACCTTTTCTTAAATGTTCTTCATCTATGTTGTAATATGTTAATTATTACAGAAAAGTTATAAGAAATAATGTATTCCATAACCGCTCTGCCAATCGTTTGATTCTAAATATTAAAATTCACTGAAACATATTTAAACACTGGGGATACGTTCCATACCTTTAAAAAAATCACTTCGAGATTTATAAAACATAATTGTTTATTTTTTTTCGAACTTATTTTTTTTTCTATAAAACAACAAGACAAAAAATCAATTATTTACTAATATAAATAAGTAAAAGAGCGTTTCCAATAACAAATAGCAAAATTATATTATAATAGGGTCTTTTCACGTTTTTTTATTTTTTAATAAATAAGTAATTTTAACGTCGGATATTTTTTCTGCAAAGATTTAAATTATGCATATTGTGAATAACCCGAAAACAGGACGTTTGGCGCCCTATTGGACAAATGGCACGGAAGACGTTTTCGTGGCATACTTGTACGCAGTGGGCGATCATAACTTGTGACGTCAAAATGACCGCAAGTCGTTTTGTATGTGCTCATGTTTTAAATCGAAAATTATAAATGAAAATTTGTTTTCAATACATCGATAATAATATCCCTAGAATTGTAAAAATCCGCTCGAAATAAACATTTAATTTTTTTACGTTTTAGTCGACTCCTGAAAATACCATATTTTATTACTTTGACACATCGTTAAATTTTGAAAAGTTGTTTGAATTTAGTTTTTGGAAAGTGTTAATTCGAGACCATGTAAAACGAGGTTCTAGTGTAATGCACTGAACTGAGTAAATAGAATATAAAATACTGGCTTACCCATCAAGAGCTTATATTTTATGTTATGTCCTTGTTACTTTGCTTACCTGAAACAAAAAAAGGTATTTCAATAAAATACACGGAACAAAAATTTAACATTTTAATAATATTCATTTATTATGAAAACAAAAAGTGGCTTTGATAGAACGACATAATTAATCATTTTGATATAAAGTTTCAGACAAAATCATATTATTTATTTTTACTCATATATCATAAAAAGGTATTTTCCAGACAGCCCTTTAACAGGCACTTCATAGGTAGATATGTCGCCGCCAAATAGTTAAATCAGACACTCAGTTGGGCAGCTAGACTGTTTATTAAATACCGGCATTCAATCGAACAGCTAATGGCTTTACCAAAATAACTGAAAGTCGCATAACCACTTTAATTTCAATACAACAATGATAATTTATTATTTTGAAATTTATTTGGTAGTATAAAGCCAGGTTAGGTTATGATAGTTTGGATTGTGTTTAAAAAAATAAAACGATTTTGTAACTTAATATTTAATTTTGCCTATTACGTTAAGGAAAGGAAATATTTTTAAACTTTACCCAACCTATCTTAACCTAACCGGGTGGCTTTTGATTCGGCCGTTTTCAAAGGGCTAGTTTTCAAGTTTATTTTCAATTTTTTTCTATCATATCGATTGAAAACTCGATCGAGAAAAAGCTTTTTTTTTTTCAAGTATATGCAAAACGACACTTAATTGGCATCACGTTATTTTAACGTCACGCGTTGTGATCGCCGACTGTGCTTCTAATAAACATTGCGTACAAGTTTGGCCTTAAAACGTCATAGGTGCCGTTTGTCTCAAAGGGCGCGAAACATCTCGTTTTCGGGTAAATCAAAATATGGGTATTTCAAACTTTCGTAGAAGTCTCACAAAAAAATGAAATAATAAACTTATTTTTTTTCTTATTTAAAAACAATTTTGATAAAATAAAAAATCTGAAAATGACCTATTATTTAACTTTAATTATATTTAATGAAACTTTTTCGAAAGAGAGAATTATTTCTTCTGCGTCACTTTTCTGCGAGATGTTCGGTGAAACTTACGTCACTAATAACAGTGTTATTCATTAGATAAATCGATATTCGTCTGTAACTAATGACCCGCTAATGTTGCCGCCATTTTAAACAAACCGATGTTTACCTCGTCCCACGATTTTTATAATTAATCACCGGAATGTGTCACATTCAAACCGCCATTCCCTACGGCTGCGGAGCGCGGGAACAATTAGAATGTGAATTAAATAGCGTTTGAACACAGTTGACCTTCGCGAACAGGTGGGAATGAGGATTGACATTTGAAATATTTTGAATTTAGAAGTTATTTTTTAAGTTGGTCCTATTTGGTGACGCAACTCTTTTTGTTTGTTTTTTTATACAAAACGTGTTTTATTAATAAATTTCACCTAATGTTTACACCTAATGGTGTAAACTATTTGAAAACGGTATATTAACCATTATTCTACTATGCGTGTTAAAAGGGTTAATCAGTTAGTACATGTATGAGAGTGGAGAAAGTATTTTATTTTGTAAAAGTTTTTTTTTGTTTTACTAAAGAATTAATTTTTAATATTCTTTTATTTGAAGCACTAATTTTGTGGTTATTCATCATAATAATATAAATATCAAACAACTTTTTTTAAGCAACTTTTTTTCCTACTCACCTGTTTCAAAACATTTAATATTACCAATATAAAACAGACTAGATATCACACAAACAAAAAAAAACCGTGTGGGTATACATTTGAGATTTTTAAAAACTAGGTTGTGATCCATGGCTAGTCTCGCAGACTCACGGATTAAACTTGATTTCTATTTTTTGTTTTTTTATATTTTTGTTCCTATATGAAATCCATAATAGATCTTGTTTATTGTTGTTACTATTTATGTACTGTTTATTACTATGACTATGTTGGTTTTAAAATAATAATAATAATAAATTAAAAATATTAAAAGAAATACATTTAAAAAATGGCCTTAATTTTTTGGTAAATCGTAAGCAACCAAAAAATTGGTATGTTTTTTTCAAATTTAAAAGTGCAATTATCTAAACATAAATGTTTGTTAATAAACATGAACCTACGAGCATTAACTTATAAATATACGCCATACGTGAAAAAAAAGCTCTTTTTATCTCCTCTTTCAATCCTTAATTTAAATAAAAATATATATTTAAAGAACATTAATTTATCACCTGTTTTTTTAGTCTATCTAAGATTTTACTCCCTTGGAGTAATCAATATGTTTTAATTTATTAATATCAATCACGCCCAAGGGAGTTGAATCCCGTTTTAGTCAACAAAAAATTGGATAGACTCAAGATATTATCGAAAAAACTAGTTGGTCCAAGATATATAAAAATCGAGCAATATTTTTAGGCTTTGCCTAGTATGTAGGTGAAATAATTCTGTCAGATTTCAGCTAATTAACTTCACAAAGACCAACAGATGGAAGAATTCAAGAAAAAAATGTGTTCAAACATAGGCAGAATGATGAATGTTTCACAATTTATAAGGTGGCCACTTAAACCAGAAAATGTTAATGTTTTTTTCTATGTAATGTCATTTTTGGCTGTTTTTATTTATTATTGTTGTACAATTCGATTTTATTTTAAATTACTGATCCTATCTTTTTATATATGATTTAAAGATGGTTTTGCTTATTATACATATTATATGTAACTTTATTTTGTTTTTAACCAGTACTGTAAAAAATGCTCCATCAATTGATTCACATTTTTGTGTACAAATATTATTGGTAGTTTAATTTATTTTGAATCTCTTTTTTTACCATTATATATTTATTATATTGTATTAAATTACTATTGGTTTTAAAAAATAATATTTAATAAGGTTTTCAATAAATATTATAAAATTTAAAGTTTTTTTATTAGTTCATTAACAGTTCAAACCAAAAAAATATTTTTGTACGATTACTTTTTGTTTCTTAATTTTGCGTTATCGTTGTTACTAATATTTGTTTGTATTTTTCTTATGTCAATTGTTTTGAAATTAGTTTTTCTTTTGAACATTAATATGTATGTTTTATTTATAAAATTTGTATCGTTTAATATTTAATTTGTAAACATTTTAGCCCAACACAGGTTTTTACCTAACGAGCTGAAATATATACGACCAAATGTAGCTCAATTCTTGTATTAAAAAAAAAATAAAAAAAATGACCTGTAAGTACCTAGACCTCTATACTCCCTTTTATAAAATGTTCTTAATAACTGTTGTTATGTATTAACATAACTTAAGTTTTGGGAGTGAGTTTGTTCTATCTACAGATGACCACAGACACAATTTTTTTTATGTAAAAAAATTAAATTTATTCGCTTCACTTACAAATACGATCAAAATCTTACTAAAATGACGATCAAAGAAACTTTCATTAACATTTTTTTTTCTTGGTATTTTTTTTCAATTTTAAAATCGATTCCATGACGCTATTTATAAGTACTATTTGATTCAATCTCATTTTTTTATCAATCTCATCTAGGTACCTATTTTGTATTTTATATTCTAAGCTCTAATCAAAATGATAAAAAAGATTAAATCGAATTTATTTGATATGCCTTATTAGGATGCAAAAACTAATTTATACAATGTCATTTAATTTATATCAATAATACAAATGGAAATATTTTAAGTATAAAAAATCGAGTGAAAGTTTAAATATAATTTGCTGCTGGACAAAAAACCAAGTTGAATGATTTTAACATCGAAAAAAAACTAATGAAGCATTCGTTTAATCGACTAGGTGAAATGCGTCTACGATAATTTAATTATGTTATTTTACAAATTTATATGCATATAAAAAAATATTATTAGTACAGATAGTGTTTTTCTGGGTTATTATGCCGTGTTTGTGGGCTTTGTATTGCCGACGTTTCGGAGCACATTGCAGTGTCCATCTTCAGGGCTGAATGTATGAGTGTAGTTTTTTAGTGTGTTTAATTGTGAGGAATTTGTACCGTGTCGCAGTCGGGCAATGTATGTGGTTAAGTGTGTGGAGTTTGTACCGTGGGCTTTGGAAGCACCGGGTACCATGAGGTTCGTAGTCGTAACCCATCATCCCTGTTTATGTTATTAGGATGCTTGTATATTTCTATGGCTTCCTTTATTAAACGGGCTTGATGATTTTTGGGCTTTCCAAGGACATTTGGCTCAAATGAGAAATTATGCCCTGTTTCTATGTAGTGCTCTGCAAGAGCTGATTTATCCGGGTAGCCCAACTTGCATGCACTCTTGTGCTCTTTTATTCTTGTCATTATGTTTCTGGCAGTCTGCCCTATGTAGACTGTTTCACAGACTTACATTGGAAGATATTTACACAAGCTCCGAAAACTCCAGCACTATACGGACTACCAAAAATACACAAAGAAGGCACTCCTTTGAGGCCAATAGTAAGCACTATAGGTGCTCTTACATACAAACTCTCACAATACTTGGCAAGTCTCCTTCAAAAACACACGGGAAAAACCACTTCATTTGTCAGAGATTCTTCACATTTCGTGGATACAATAAAGGAGCTAAAAGTTGAGAAGGATGATATATTAGTCAGTTTTGACGTAGTGTCACTTTTCACGAATGTGCCCCTGAATGACGCAATGGTACTTATAAGAGAGATTTTTAGTGAAGACATGTGCGCTTTATTTGAGTACTGCTTAACAAATGGATACTTTTCTTTTGAAAATGAAATTTTTAAACAGTTAGAAGGAGTGGCTATGGGCAATCCTTTATCGCCGGTTCTAGCAAACTTTTTCATGGAGACATTTGAAGAAACGGCCTTGGACACAGCTCCATATGCACCCAAAGTATGGCTTCGATACGTAGATGACGTATTTGTCATTTGGAATCATAGTGCAGAAAGATTAACAGTGTTTTTAGACCACCTAAATAATCTCCACCCGGCAATACAGTTTACTATAGAAGTAGAGGAGGACAAAAGCCTATCTTTTCTAGACGTCAAATTAAGCAGAAAAGAAGATGGCAGACTGGGACATACGGTGTATAGAAAACCCACACATACAAACCGGTATCTCCATGCTACCTCACATCACCACCCATCTCAAAAATTAGGCATCATAAACACGCTGGCCAGAAGGGCAACACGTATTTGTGAAGAAAGTAACCTAGAAGAGGAATTGAATATACTGACAAAAGTATTAGAAAGTAATGGCTATGAAAAGAAGGATATAAAAAGAAGAATAATGTCGGTAACAAATCCAAAGAATATTTCCAAGATGGATGATGCTAATACGGATAAAAGAATAGCGTTCCTTCCCTATGTCAAAAATGTCACGGATAGAATTGCAAAACGCTTAAGAAACGGGACATAAGGACAGTGTTCGGTACGACCTCAAAAGTAAGAAACTTACTAAAATCAGTAAAAGATCGGGACCCACTTGAAACAGACGGAGTATATAAATTAAATTGCAAAAGCTGTGAAACAGTCTACATAGGGCAGACTGCCAGAAACATAATGACAAGAATAAAAGAGCACAAGAGTGCATGCAAGTTGGGCTACCCGGATAAATCAGCTCTTGCAGAGCACTACATAGAAACAGGGCATAATTTCTCATTTGAGCCAAATGTCCTTGGAAAGCCCAAAAATCATCAAGCCCGTTTAATAAAGGAAGCCATAGAAATATACAAGCATCCTAATAACATAAACAGGGATGATGGGTTACGACTACGAACCTCATGGTACCCGGTGCTTCCAAAGCCCACGGTACAAACTCCACACACTTAACCACATACATTGCCCGACTGCGACACGGTACAAATTCCTCACAATTAAACACACTAAAAAACTACACTCATACATTCAGCCCTGAAGATGGACACTGCAATGTGCTCCGAAACGTCGGCAATACAAAGCCCACAAACACGGCATAATAACCCAGAAAAACACTATCTGTATTCTGAAGGCCGTTAAAACCTACGAACCTTGAATATTATTAGTGTTGCGCACTTTTTTTAATGAACATTATCAGTTTCGGGAGAGCACTCCTCCCATTGACGGGTGATATAAAACTTATAATACATACAGAATATTGTTCACGGTGTCATTATAGAATATATACAAAAAAAAAAACAAATTAATCAGTAATGAAACCCGAAGTAGGGTGGTTATTTCACATATCTTAGGTGGTAGCATATATTATTATGGATAGTTGTCTAAACTTCAGATACGGAAACATAATAATTTTATGTTATTTTACAGCTGAAATGATTATGTGATTTTGATTAATTTTTATTTTACAAATTATATTCATACATACATAAAAGGTTGTATTATTTGATTCATAATTGAATACCTTTTTAGATAAATTGAAGAAATGATTTTAAAATATGGTATCATTTACCAGTTTCAAAATTAATATGAAGAATGCATTTTTCCCTAAAAATACATACATAGGTTATTAAAAAGTCTAAAAAATCAAGAAATTTAAAATAAAACAAAAAGAAGATAGAAAAATGATGAAATATGTTTGCTTTAAAATAGATGGAATGAGGAATGTTAAAAAGTTTATGAAGTGATCAAAAAGAACTGGGAGTGCGGCTAAAAGTAGCAGGCGCTACATTAAATAGCACGAAGGCTGTATGAAAATTAGATATTTACTTTGTGAAAACCAAATGCCGCTTATGTAACTCCTGCATAACACCTATTTTCCTCTACGGATGCGAATTGTAGCACCTCACTAGGGCCCAAAACAGCAAAATAATAAGTCTTGAGAATAGATGTCTCAAAAGAATCTTGTGTTTGCGGTGGTTTAACTTTGTGGGGAATAAGAGAACGGACGTAGCAAACTCCGGTAGCAACTGTCATCAAGCGAAAGAAATGCGGTTGGCTGGGTTGTATACTGCGGATACCTCCTGAGAGCCTCAGCCACGGATGCCTACTTTGATCAGGTTCTCGACGTCCTAGTCGTCCACTGGTGACTGTTCGTTGGCAGTTTATGTCAGAACTTCGGGACGAGGATCTGACTTGGAAAAAAGAAAAACAGCTGGCAGCAGGGGCGTATCGTGTATAGAAGCGATTATGTGCAGCTTACCATTATATTTGACTAACCATAATAATGTTTTACTTTAACTTTATTTACAGAAAAACAAATAAATAATTATTTTTTCTTTTAAATCATTTCCACCGTTTGTATTTTTATCCTAATATAAATATTAATATAAATAAAGCTCGCCCAGCGCCTGCGGTGAGCCAAGAAATTAGCCGATTATTCCAGCTTGTTTTTTCTTACAAATAAGTAAACTATATTTAGAACGTCTTAACCCCAGTGTGGGTTTTTTCTTCTAGATTAAACATACAGATTATGATCATTTTTCATAAAATTGAGGTATTAAAATGTTTGAAATGGTGGCACTAAATATATGTTTATTATTAGATACATATTACAATCCGTTGAATATCATTGATTAAAAGTTTAACACGGTATTTAACTACCTATTTTGTAAATATAGCAAATAATGGAGTCTTCTAAATTTGTTTTTCAATAACTGAATTAATTTAACATTTTAATACTCAAATTAAATCCGTTTCCGTAAAAAAACACCCGTTTTCTTTAAGTGTTCAATTAAAAAGATTAAAAAGTGCAATGAAAGATAATTGGACACCTTAAATCCAACATTTTGCATTTAGATAAAAAGGTTAACTGTAACAAAGTTTTTACGTTGATTGAGCGCCATGATTAGTTGTAAAAATCATTAATGAATAGTTTATTTATTGATTGAATTGAATATACGAATTAAAATATGTATTATAACATCGTGGTGCATAGATCACTTCATTGACAATTCAATTTCAGAGTATCTTAATCATTTTTGCTACATAGAAGGTAAGGTGGTTTGTACAGAAGCATTAATATATTGCATTGAGGGTATCCTAAAGCACGCCATCCACCCGCAGCTGTTATAGAGTCTTCAGGTTCTTCAGCTACGCTTAGGGAAAAGTTTGCAAAAATATTCCCTATGAATACAAAATCTTTAACTACAGGTTAATGAGGGGGGAGAAGGATGTATGGACAGAGGCCAACACGTCATCCCCACCCCTCAAGATACTTTAAATGTCACTGTTTTCATTCAAATCAAATATGTTTTCCCTTCCTGTTGTAAGAAATTACAATATTACGAGTTGTCTTGATGTTAGGATTGTGATTTACTCCACTTTATACGCCTTTTAAAAATAATTTGAAATTTCGTAAATAGTTTTTGGCACTGTGGTTGGATTGGAAATATCCTTATCAATTTCTACTTATTTAATAATTATTCCCTCGATAATTTGAACCATAATTTGAAGTAAGGCGGATATGTTCTACATATTGAATAGTATAATATTTGTGAATAAATTTATTGTTATTTTAATTGCTGGAGGCATATTACTTAATGTTATCAAGTAACATGTTTCCATTATTACTCATATAGAAAAAATGACCGATATAAATTATGTAATACTTCTGTAATATTATGCCAGCTAGCCTTTGGCAAAATACCATATTAATAATTTGTCATGTCGCGCCAAAATCAATTAATCAATTTAAAATCTATTGTCATATTATTAGTAATTTTACTTTGATTAAATTTATTAATGGTAGCCTCCGTGGTGTAGTGGTTAATACGCTTGACTCGCGCACGGAAGGTTCCGGGCTCGATTCCCAGTGAAAACACAAAAATTTAAAAAGTTTGGCTGGTTGGAAGAAATTGCCATTTGGCAATAAGCCCGCCAATGTACAAATAACATTATGTACAAAAAGTCAAATAAATAAATAAAAAATTAAAATGTGATTTTTCTCAAGCCTGGGTGTTCTGTAATGTAATTCACTACTGTAATTGGGCCTCCTGGCTTGATGTGGTGCAAAAATAAATAAATAAATAAATTATTTTTTTTACTCTAGAAACTTACGACTGAGTTACCAGAAATGGCGAGCGAAGTGATTCCTAAAACAAGCAAATTATATTCAAAAGATTTTTCAAAATCGATTATGTCGTTCAACGCAGGTTATCAATTTTGGATTCATAGATTGAAGAAATGCTTTATCTCGTTTTTTTATTTTTATTTACACACATACGTCCAAGGATATTTACAAAATTAATATAAGTTTTAACATAGTAATTAAGTAACAAACTGAAAAATAACGTTTATTTGAAGACGTGTAAGAACCAAAAAAGGCACGCTCTAATGCATATATATAATGCCTAAATATAACTTGAATCTTGAATGAGTGATTCCGATTTAAAAGCTGTTACCATGTTTAAATCCTGAATAAGGAAATCGAGTGGAAATAAAGCAGCCTGGTGGGGTAAAGGTTAGTACTTTCGCCTACCATGTTTTTTTTTTTTTTAATTCATCAAAAAATTCATACCAAAAACAAAACAAAAGTATTACTATAAGCCCAAAAGCCCTGAGTCTAGTTGAGATACAACATAATGGAAAGGTTTCAGGTCCCGTGTTCGATTCCGGGAAGGTTAAGATGATATTAATAAAAATGTGATTCTTCACTGCAATATTTCACGTTCCTTAAATGGCACCCGAAGCGTAAGTTTGATCACCTTACCTTCATGTAACAGATGATCGATATACACACATTAAGGGTACCAATGTAGTGATCTATGTTCATATCTTAGACTGAGGCTAGATGGATTATTATTAATATTAATCAGCTTAACATAATGAAAAACAATTTTGAGAAGGGAAATATAAGTCTTGGCATCCACAGGGCTTATGGCCTGTTATTGGACAGTTTAAGTGGCCACTTTACACACTGTGTAACATTCACCATTCTGCCTATGTTTGAACATGTATATTCCTTCGATTGTGAATAAAGTTAAATAGCTGAAACCTTTATTGTTGCGGATGAGATTCATATGATTTAATTATTAATTCTATTGATTTGATTAAATTAAAGATTGAATTATTTCATCTCTTTTGTATTATTTAAATATTAACAGGTCCCTAGGGGGTTGAATCCAGTCCTTGTCAACAAACCCTGGACAAATTAAAAACATTGTTTATTATTTAGCTTGATTAATATTATTCAGATGTTCAGCTTATATTAAGACATATGTACATGTAATATAATATTTTTCTAATCATGCTGACAGTATGCAGTACCATGGAATAAACTCTCTTAAAAATCGAAGAATAATGTTGGACCAGTTATTTTTATTCAAATTAATAAATAATAAAATGGATTCTCCTAACCTACTAGAAAGACTTCCATTCCGTGTGCCATCTAGACCGACAAGACAAAATCTTTTGTTTTACACTGAAAACGCGTCAACAAACTATTTTAAACAATCTACAATACCTAGAATATGCGACCAATATAACAATATATTTACCGAAGCTGATATTTTTTGTGACAATGTATGTAAATTTAGGTCAAAAATTATAGAAATTTTGAGAGAAGCAGACATTTAACATTATTATTATAAACATATTTTTTCATTTCGTTTCTTTTACATTTATTATATTGAACATAATTTAAATTATTGTATTAAGTGTAAACAATTTTTTTGGTGTGTGCATGATGAGTTTCTTACTCTAATATACAAAGAAATTGGCAATATATGTGTACATACTGTTTGTTTACCTAATAAAATAAATAAATAAATAAGTAATATTTTAACCTTTTACTTTTTTTTATTCTTTTACATACCTATTGAATTATTTATAAATATTTTTTAATTAATTTCCGTTCCTGGTATTATGTTTATTTTGTAACTTTTGGAAACTTTTTCATACTCTTTGTAGTACCTACATCATATTTTTTTTTCTCATTTTGATAATAAGTTATAGTTTAAAATATAAAAACGTCTGTAAATAAATATTGTTATCTGCATGTCCCTGAATGAGTTTTTTTACAAAAACTCCTTGGGAATATTATATAAATTTATGTATAACATGTTTTTAATTTTAAAAGAAGAACCTTTTTAAATACCTTCTCAACAATGTTACGCAACAATGCCTTAATAATAAGAAATTTGTTTATCGTTATTTCAATTGGGAACATAGACGTTAATTCCATAATTAAAATTCAACTATCAAATCGTACAGGTTAGCCATCTAATATTGTGTTACAAAAGTGACGAGTTACAATACACCTTTTAAATTAAAAATGTTTTAATACATTTAATCGGTACGAGTTACAATACACCTTTTAAATTAAGAATGTTTTAATACATTTCATCGGTACAACACATTACTCTCATTACATGTCATTCGTAATAAAATTTGCAAGTTACTAACGGCATGATTAGCATTAGCAATGTGAATTCGTGGTTCATTAGCAATTGAAGTCCTCTTTCTAAAAACATCAGATGTCAAAAATTTTCCAAAACAATAATATTGGATTTATTTATTCTCCTTCTTTGCGTTCATATAATCGATCTTTCCAAATATTTTTGGAAATTTTAGATCCCTTAAATTTACTTTTCAAAATACGATGTTATTGTGACAACAACAATACGAAAGTTCAATCGTTAATATAATACAAAAAATGACATTTAAACAAAATAATAAATGTGTATTGTATTATCGTTTGTGCAATTTCTATGGTAAAGGTGTATAGGGGGATTTGCAAATTAGTATTATTCACGTCCTGACAAAGAGATGGGTACGTTTCTAAACCGGTAGATATTAAAAGGCGGTTAGTAGCTTTATACTAATATCAACTTACATTAGTAAAAATTCATTATTTAAATTAAGTACTTGTCTACTGAGAGTGCTGCTAAAATAAGAAGCGCTACATTCAACAGTATGGAGGCGATCTGGAGATAGAATTTTACTCAGTTAAAACCAAATGCTGCCTATATAACGCCTGCATAAAATCTATTCTTTTTTATAGATGTGAGTTGTGGCGCCTCACAAGGGCCCAAAACCGCAAAATACTGAGTTTTGTGTGAGGTGTCTCAGAAGAATCTTGGGTGTGCGGTGGTTTGGTTTTGAGGAATGAAGTAATCAGAGAATGAACGAAACAAACTCCGGTGACAACCATCATCAAGCGGAGGCGATACGGTTGGCTTGGCTATGTACTGCAGAGGCCTCCTAAGAGCCTTAACCACGTTTGCCTACTTTACAAAGCATCAAGTTCTCGACGTCCTGGACGTCTACTGCTAACTGTTTGTTGGCAGTTCATGTCAGAACTACGAGAAGCAAACCTGACTTGGGAGGATGCACAGGAGCTAGCAGCCGACAAAGATGCCAAGAGACACTTCGATGTTGATGATGATGATGACTTGTCTTCAAAGATTTAGCCATACTAAAAGTTTAATGAAAATCACAAAAAACTTATTGGAAATGCAATACAAGATATGGAAAGTAATCATTCAAACATTCAATGTGGGAAAATAAAACGGAAATAGTTATTTTTATTTATTTTAACGATGACTATGTTGTACGACAGTCATATTTTCAAAAATATATCATGTCAAGTTTCCCAATGTAAAATGACAATATTATTTCGCATGCTAAGCTAATAATTCTAACATGCTAATTAAATTAAATAAAAATAGCAATAAAATTGGCATCACTAACATTAGGAATGTCTGTATGAAATACAATATGTAACATTTTAGAGCGGCGCCATTGGTCCGTCTCGGTGACAGTGATTCCGGATTGGTTTAAATTTAATGTATCATATCCGTGATTGGCTCATTAGAATGCAAAACGTGTTTATTTGTAGTATTCCAATGACCTAAAATGCTTGCCGGTGTCAAAAAAAGTGTTGTATAACAAAAATGAAATGTATTTACCATGTAAGTTTTTTCATCTTTGATTTATACACTAAATGTAGAACAAAGGTTGATGTATTTGTTGGAATTTCATATACTTTAAGCCACCTAAATAACTTCCTAATTTCAAATTAAATAAACGAAATACTGATTATTTCACTCATCGACGATAATAATGGCCCAAGTTCAGTATGCAGAAAAGTTCATAAATATATTTCCTACTATTCGCATAATAAATGACATAATTCAAAAAAAAAAATTGCCTTAAATTGTTATTCGTACTAATTTTGTTGCTTTCTGAGATAAGTCTGACTTGTTGTGTTAGCGGTCTTCGTCTTTACCAACAATTCTTGAGATCCTTGGTTTAATTCTTGGCAAGGTGTACGTAAAATATTGATTTTAAATATGTTTTTTATTGGTTTGAGGCCAGCATCGGAGTTCGTCAAAGTTGTGTTCTTGCATCGACCTTTTTTTTAAATCTTTATGGACTTCATCCTCAAGTCAATTCTTAGATCAAGGTATATCCATCTCCTCCTCCCAAAAACTCTGCGCCCCATGTACGTCAATATTGCAGTTATAATTGAAGATGGACCCAGGAGTCTTCAAGTCATTAAAGATGGGCTAAATAGGTGCTCCGCATTCATGGGTTTAAAATCAATATTGCAAAAACGCATGTATTGTGTAACACTTCGTGTCTTGATGCTAAAAAACAACCGACTTTCAAATCCAGTCATCGAAAGGGTCAAGAGTTTCTTATGCCTGAAAGTATATGTTACGGAAAATAGTAGCCTTTAAAACTAACGGGGAGAGTGACTAGAAATAGCAAAAACCCCAATAAATAGTATGTAGGATATCTGGAGATTGAATATTTACTGAGAAAAAACCAAATATCACCTATACGATGCCTACATAACACCTATTCTTCTCTACGGATGTGAATCTTGGTACCTCACTAGAGCCCATAACAATAAAATACTTTGTTTTGAGTATTGACGGAAGAATCCTGGGTGTGCGGTATTTTAAATTTGTAAGTCATGAAATTTTAGAAGAACCGACGTAGCAAACTCCGGTAACAACGCAAAGACAATGCGGTTTGCTTGGCCAAATACAGCGGTTGCCTTCCGAGAGTCTAAACCAAGCTTGCCTTTTACCAAGGCATCAGGTTCTCGACGTCCTAGACGTCCGCTGCTGATTGTTCGTCTGCAGTTCATGTCAGAACTACGGGACGCGAACCTAATTTGCTAGCAGCCAACAGGCATCTAGAGTATCGTTGTGTACACCATATGATCCAGCTGATAGCGAACATAGAATGATGATAATGAAATGGATATGCTCCTGGCAATTAAAAACCACGAAAACGAAATAAAAAATACGTATTCACGAGTTTTCACTCTTTTGGAGAGGTTGAAATATTATTTTTGTAATTTTACACTTATTTTTCCAAGATTTTTTTCAATAAATAAATAAAAATCTTTTATTTTTGTTTGAAATTTTTGACCATAATCATGTATGGTAAAATATTGGATAAATAATTATGAAAAACCGAAGGTACAAATGGTGAAATAATATAATGTTTACTCAATAGCTCACGTTTTGTATTCTGTAATACTTGTTTAGAAAAAATACTTCCTAAATTTTATTTAATCAAGAGAGAGTACTTTTCTATTATTTGTTTATTATATATACGACCTTAGCCAATTACTACAAATATACGAAGAAACATATGAACGAGTAACTGAACATAAAGAACATAATACTCTGTAGCAAAGACAAACGAGGACAATAAAATAATAGTTGACTATGTATTTAAGAACGTGATCAACATTTAAAATTTTGAACTAAGCTATGCCAATCCATCTTCAGCCCAAACTGTGTTATGGTAAAGATATCTACAAAGGGCGGGAAGATCTATCCCAAAAAATTCCAAGTTGTGTGACAAATTGACTAATTTGCATATTCTGGACATTGGGGCATAAAAACAAAATTTGCTCTTAGATGATTCGATGAATAGCAAATTTGGCTTTAAATGACACGGTTAGGAACATAAAGAAAAAATGATTGCAACAGTGATGGGACATTTTTAATAGCATTAAGTTATTTTGAAATGCATGTAAGGTCCATCTTCGTTCTACGTCTCTCTAATAAAGACAGACGAGGAGATGGCTCTATTTATTTAAATTCTATCTAGTATTTGTTCATATTTAAGTTATTTTTAATACACGCTAATTATAAAAAGAATTGTAAGGTTCAAAACCGAGCATTACTTTAGTAAAGAGCTGTTTTTAATATTTTACACAAACATCAGCATCGTAATAATGGTTAATGAACGATTAAATAAGTAAAAGGTTTCCGTCATATTTTAAGATTGCAAACTCAAAATCAAAATGTCTTAGAGCTAGTTGAAGAATTACAAAACGGTTAATGAATTGTGTTAAACTATTCTGACAAAACGAAAAATGAAAATGGTCCATTGTGCTTGTGGAACGAGTCAAAAGTTGTTAAAATTAAAGGCCCTTTGTTCCTAATTTATGCATGTGGAAAGTTCTTTTGTTCACAGTTGTTCTTGGTACTAAGTACCGCTCAAGTGAAACAAATGTATTAGAAAAGTTAGTGTTCAAGTAGAAATATCGGTTTCACCAACTCATTCAGTATGTTTAAAATTAAAAAACACAGGGCAATTCTGAAGAATTTTCTATTAATCAATGTTATTAAATATTAGTATTTAACTTCTTTCAGATTTTTTTATGTCTACCGGCTTCAAGAAGTACTTGTCTCTTTGTCAGAACACTCATTACACCAACATGCAAATACTAAAATACACATTCACATTTTATATCACCGTAATATACATAGTATTGACAAAAAATAAATATATTACGTGCAGAGTTAAAAGAAAAGCAAACACCACCATGTCTGAACATGCACAATGAGGTTAGTAATATTAAGTCATATGATGCAAAATGTGTGGGAGCATGGGTAAGTACAACCAAGAACTAGAAAGTTGAACTTTACACGATTGGTTTACTTTTAAAATAATTGCAAAATATGTTCAAGAAACTGAGCAAAAAGACCATTAAACTACGGAGCAAAGACAAACAAGGGCAGTAAAATAATGATACACAATATAATCATAAACACGATAAACATAAAAGACTTCGAGTTAAACCATGTTTATCCATCTTCATCCTACATTGTTTTAGTGGCAAAGAGATCTATGAAAATACGGAAGATCTATCCCAAAAAATTTCAAGTTGAATGACGAATTGATTGTACACATTTTGGACATTGGGGCATAAAAACAAAAGGTGCTCTTAGAAGATTTGATAAATAGCAGATTTTGACGGTGACTTATTTGGGAACATGAAAAAAAAAATATTGCACTGAGATGAAACTTCACTTATAGCATTAAGTATTTTGTAAATGCACATAAAGTCCATCTCCGTTCTACGTTTCTCCAATGAAGACAGATTAAAAGATTGCTGTATTTCAAAATAGAAATAATTGCCCATTTGCAATTCGAGCAACAATTACATTTTTCTTAAAAAACGGTATTTTTGATATAGTCAATATGATTCCAATAGAATGGAGACTAAATTTGAAAAGTATATTCCAGATGGGGTCGAACTAGTGAGCATTAAAGAGTTAGATTAATATCGCTTTTTTTAGGTAGCTACAACTACTGTTTCCTAAGGGCATATCATAATGACATGTATTTTCCAAATTTTACCGCTGTTTTGAAATAAGTATTGCTATTTTTAATCACTTCTGTTTCTAAAGTTTGAGACCTGCTTCCATAGTTTCATCATTGTTATCAAGGTTTATTACTATTTTTTAAATAATACTGGAGAAATATAAAATAACACCCGCGCTTTCAATCATTCTGTACTCTTTTGACAAACTGTACCTCTAATCAATCATTGACTTATGAGTCTCACGTATTTAATACGTCCACGATCTCAAAAGCACCTTAAACCGATTGTCGTGTAAAAAATACACTCCGATTCTCATGAGCTTCTCACAAACAGGTCAGGTCATGCGTACCTAATATCTCTCTTGGAAATCGATTGAGGTGGGTCTTCCACGGTGATAATGTCTTACTTCTTTTCACTAACTTCTTTGCATACAAAAAGACCTACTGCTGGCTGGTTTATTGTCACCAGATTCTAAAATGAGAGCATTCATTGTGGATCACGTAGGGTCAGCGGTAAATTGAAATATAAATAACTAAGCGCTTCAAAAGTTTAGAAATAAAAGGAATGTTACATTTTGTGGATAAAGTTAAGCTAATAATGAAATCCAAGCAGTTGTCAACTTTTGAAAATAATTCGACAAATATATGAAATTTCATTCGGATAATGTCAATAAATTAATATATTCAGAAAAAATATCTTTGTTTTACTATATAACCTTTGTGAGACATAAAACATTAAATTACAATATAACCTTTTTGTAATTATTAATGCTATGAAGTGTGTCAAACGTAACAATAATTACAGATAAATAAATCTTTTTTTTTTATAATTCGACCGCCTATCTCGGTAATGTATAATCTACTGTACTACAATAAAATGTAACTGGTTATAATAAGAGGCACTTTTTTAGTTTTAAATTGAATTTTATCATGACCAAAATAAAGAACGAAAATATATGAAGTCTTATAAATATTTAATATATTAATGTACTCAGAAACAAATTTCAAAGTGACGAAAGTACAGTCAACTGTCTTCACTTTAAAGTTATTCTCTGCATACGAGACTAAAATGTATTTTCCTTACCCAAAGTTTTGTTTCTAAAAAGGAGTATTAATTTTCAGCTAGTCGAGCCTCAAATATACTCATGGATATGAGAACAATTTTTTTTTAAGTGAATAATAAAAACGTGTATGTAGCCTTGTGGTGCAATGGATAAAACGCTTGACTTACACAGAAAGGTTTTTTTGTTAAATTTTTGGTATCACAATATTTCAATTTCTTTTTCGTTCGGATACCAAATGTGTTTTCTTGCCATTATTATGACATTGCAATTTACATCCACATAAGTGTTGGTCAAGCAAATTACGAAAAAGTCACACTGCTCAGTAACCAAGAAAACCTCAACACTTGTAATTCAATTAATAATAATCCCACTTTGCCTGTTTATTTAAGAAAATTCTTCCAACTTCTATCGCGACGCGGGCTATTTCTTCATTCTAGTAACGAGAGAAACCCTTTCAATGCCCGAAATAACTTGTGGAATAATAAAAGATTTTTATCTGGATATATTTATAGATTTTTTTTAAAAATCCGTATTTCGTTTTATAGCAAGATTAAACCAATTTCATTACCCCTTTATATCCATATTTGCTTTGTGTTTTCTTAAATTTAAGGATTTAAGTAAATGGAAATAAATTGTCCATATACTCCCCCCTTGTATATATACATAGAATATGTATGTACAGTATTTAAACATGTGCTTAACCTTGGATGTAAAAAATGTATAATTATCTCGAAGTAGATGTGGTTTATACTTTCTTTATTGAAAATCATACAGTCTTTATTGATTCGTATACAAAACATGTAATATTCAAGTATCCGTGGAGTAATGGAGTGAAATTATTTGTTTCGCTCTGATTCACGCACATTATGCGCTTCTGGAATGTTGTACCTCTGCTTCTAAGTTCGTGCATTCGGAAATACATTCCTCTGCAGTGAATTTCACCAAGTCACGAAAACATGGACGCGTTGAATGTACACAAATATTCACACCGTGCTTGAAATTAATCTGAACTCATTCATTACAGTTAAACTCACTCAGAAAACTCATTCAGAAGAAGCCGGACTATTGACTGACATCAATGGACCTTCCGTTCCACATTGATGGTGTTCGCCATTTTGAATCATACTTATTCTTATTTCAACAATAAATTACCTTTACCATTTTTATCATGCATGATAAGTCCTTATGACTTACTATGTCCTCGCGTGATAAGTTCTAATATCTTATTATGGTTACGATATCTCCTAAGTCCTCATTCAAACTCTTACATCGCGCTTCTAGCAGGCTTTATTTAAGCTAAAAAGCTGATTTATCGCGTCAAACTGGTAAAAATTGATCAAAAATTCAAAATAAATTTTGCCTGGATAAGTTTTGATTTGATGTTTTTTTGTAAAAAAACAAGAGGGCATTGTAATCTCTAGAAATGTTTAGAAATAAACGTCTAGAACTCTTAAACATGATGCTTTATTAAGAAGGCAAACATTGTTTAGGTTCTTGGGAGGCATCCGCAATATATGACCTATACAATCGTATTTCCTCTACTTAATGGCAATTTCGTTTTTTTTTTAAAGCGGCACTTATTTTTAAACACTTATTAGAACTTAATAATATCTTGTTTTGGGCCCCAGTGTAGAGCTACGATACCAATACGTAGAAAATTAAAGGGATTTTCCATAAAATGGTGACTCCGTGGTGTAGTGGTCAAGACGCTTGACTCACACACGGAAGGTTCCGAGTTCGATTCGCGGTGAGAATAAAAAAAAAATTGTGTGATTTTTATCAAGCCTGGGTGTTTTGTGCTGTAATTCACTATTAATTTGGGCTCCTGGCCTGTTGTGGTGCAAATAAAGAATGATACCTACACGTAAACAGAGCATGGAGATCATTGGTTCCAATGAAAATAGAAACACGCCACATACGAGCATTATATTTGTGTGCAGCTTTACTAACATAAGAAAAATGTATTAAATTAGTTGGTTTTCTAAAGAGCAGTTGCTGTAAATTTCATTACATTTACATCAAGAATTATCATTTTATCATAATTTAAATGCCCTATCTGTTTATTGATGGATGAGCATATATAGAGGAGCATACAAACAAGCGTTTTTATAATAGTGCCTAACTCAAAAATTCTGATTTTAAAGTTACCTAGTTGGAGTAATGACCACGTGATATCAACTTTCATGTTATTGTTTTTAGGTGTTCAAACCGTCATGAGTCAGTAAGGTTGCAGTGAGTCACATCTTGCTTGAGGGTGTGATTCTATTAAATGCTGCAAACGCAAAATTACATTCCATCATCAACGCCACTGACAAGTCCAACTCGTTAGCGTCCACGTCACGAACCCCGGGCGATGGGATCACATGCATAGCTGTGTGATCACAAAAGATAACGAGAGGATGAAAGGCAAGTTTCTGGCGCCTCCAAACCAGAACCAACCAGATAAGGGAAGGTAACCCCAACAGAAAAATCCACCAGAGAAGGCAACGGGAAACTACTCTAGTCATCTTTCCTAGGAATCACTATGGCGAGTACATCCAACAAGAAGTTGTCCTGATCTCGGAGTAGCGCAGGACCGAGATGTTTTCGCTGTAGTGATTGCCAACGTTGGGGAAACCTGATAAGGCTCCGCAAGAAAAAGAATAAGTTATTATTTTAATGATAAATATTTCAGCTTTTTTTATGCATTTAAAAATAAAAGTAGTTTCTAATTTATGGAACGTTTGATTAATCACTCAATGCACAAATACATCCAATTGAAAAATTCATCAATTACGATACCTGATATATGTAATACATTTCGGGGGTTAAGGGTAATAAGGGCGAAACTACAAAAACACAGTTTTGAGATAAATGATAAAACAGTTTTCAAAAAATAATACTGTCTTTTAAGGGTAACAAATAAAGAAAATAAAAAAAAAGTCAATAGAGCATAAAATATTTTAGAGACAAAAAATATGAAACTACGCTTTCGTCTATATGACCCTAAATTGCGCTTACATTAGTAAATAACCAAATTGATGTAAAAGGTGTTTTATTCTTCTGACTTTAAACAAAACGCTTCATTTGTAGTTTCACACAAATTTATCTAGGTAACTACTTATCGGATGCGTTTCATCTTTTTGTCACTAACAGGATATTTTGTATGTATATCAGATTTAAGTATTTTTATTATTTATTTAACAAAATTTAAGTACGAGCAATGTTACAAAATGTAACATACGAGTTCTTTACCAGAAGAAATTTTGTTGGACCCGTCATTAAAATAATTCGAAAATTTATTGTTCTTATAATTTATTCTAAAGAAAAAAAATTCTCAGATTATACAACTGTTAATACTTACAACACATTGAGTAACACCTTAAAAGTTCAAATTATATATAATTACGTTTTGTTTATAGAGAATTATCATAACCACATCCTTGGCCCAATTTTGCTTTGAAAACTGTGTTAAAGAATGAAAATAACTTATTCTGGTGACAATAGCACAAACGCACATATAAATATCCCACAGTAAACATACATGCCTCTATTACTCAACATTACTTTACGTTATTGTGAAATAAATACACAAAGAATAGTCAATTTAATATTGGCATATTAAGCCATAGACTTAGGCTTTGCTTAGAACCATTAATTTTCCCTTTTCAGTGTTGACATAAATAACTGAAAACATCATTTTATAAGTTGTAAATCACCAGCAAATTGCATCATGATTGAGAATGTATATTTTAAAGAGAAAGAAATAAGAAGTGATTTAAAAATTATGTTTGTTTACCGATATGGAATTTTGCACAGATTGTCATACAATCCAAATTTATTATTTCAAAAAGAATAAATCAATTACGCACATTTAATGAGACAATTAAATTTTAACAGCTTATTCAGCGTAGAAGATAACGAGTACTAATACTATTTTTTTTTTCAAAACATGTGATGGCATAAGCCGTAGTAAACATACATAATACTAAATAAATCGTAAACTTTACAGCGTTACCAACAGACAGTTTAGTATTTTATTTTCTTATAACTATATAATCGTTTTAGTTTTTTAAATGGAAAAATACTTGTGAGGTTTTTCTCTTACTCACGCATCGATGTTCTTCCTGAAATCTCAATTGAAAACCTGTCCTGTTTCGTTTCAGACCATGTAAGCCTTCGCAGTGTTGAAGTGAGTGAAAGTCTCAGGAGTTGAATAACGATTTGCGATCGTCGACCTTCGGCTGTCGCTAACTGAGAGATTGTTTGTCGTTCTGATTGATGAATTTATTTTATATATGTACGTAACTTAAGTGTAATGCCTGATTTAAACAAATTTCTCGAAAATTTATTTACCTCAAACATAATAATTAAAATACCAATAATTTTTTTAGTAAAATGACTAAATGATGTTAAGCTAATTTTGCCATTTTAAAAAAATAATCACTAACATTAAACATAAATACATTAATAATGGGATCTTCCTTACTTATTTTTTAAATAAAAGCCCATGAGTTCTTTCAAATTTAAAAAAAATATAAAAAAAGGATTTAAGAAAAAAAAAAGTAAAGAGTAAAGAAATCTTCAATATTTACCATAAAAAAGTTTTTTTTTTTTCAAAATACATATTTTACCGAGCAGTGAGTCAGACGCTTTTATTTTTAATAAATAATAAATAAACTAATTGTTTTTACTTAAATTCACAAATATGTAAAAAAAATAGAAGAATAATAAGGAAAACTTACCCCAAAAATGTCAGTTAAGAAGATTTTTCAAATCAAATAAACTTACCTGAAAGAAGAAAAAAAACACGTAAGAATAAAGTTACAAACACTTTTATATTTTATTTTACTGCCTGATGGAATAAGCAATAATTTATTTAAAGGGTTAATATGGATAACGAAAATAATTACGTAGAAAAATTACATGTATGCCTAATAAAAATGACTAAAAACCAATAAATAAAGTTTCAAAACAGAAGCAGTTCAATGGGAATAAATATTTTATACAAAACAGTGTTCGCTTGTATTGATGCTAAATTAGTGAACGTCCATTCGAAATCAATAATTTTCTTACGGTTTTTTTTATTCAAATTCAAATTAAACGTTTGTTTGATTACAAGATTTTTCTTTGCGATTAAGATTAAAAATGTTTTTTTCAGGTTTACAACAATTACTACCTTTTATCTTACTTTATGTTTTTTGATAGCATTGGTTCAATTCTTTTAATAAAAAAGTATCATTTATTTATTAAAACCAGCACAGTCAATACAAAATTGAACAATACATACGATGTTACAACGAATACCTAGACCAATTACAAGTTTCATACGAACCATAATGTACGTAAAAACAAAACATACAGTTCACCAAAAGATACAGGAATTGGAATTCAAAACATAGCAAATAAATAATGAAAGAAAGATGGGAAAAACAGCAAGTAAATAAAATCATGTTTTTGAAAAAAAAAAAAAAATTTTTAACCTTAATTTATCATCGAAGCGATGGTAAAAAATGTGTTTTTATCTACTATTGAATCATTTATTAAAAAACATTAAACGAATTTGAACATTTCTTCTCTTGGGTTTTTTGTTTTACAATTATTGTTTTTTATTCAAAATATTTATTCGTTTTCTTTTTAGAAAAATTGTTTAAATACATGTTTAATAAAAAAACAATCAAACTAGGATTCAGTGACAGGTAAGCAATTAATGGTCGACTTTATTTTTATAAAAAAGAAGATTTTTTTAAATACTATTTTTAACACATAGAAATTTACAAAAAAATACAAATTTAATACAATACCAAAACACACCAGTTTGAAATAAAATACGTGAAAAAACATCATAAATCTCATTCTAATCTGTATCTTTATGCTATCACTACCGCCATCCGTTACAAATACTTGGTCTCATAAATAAACACTTGCCAGAAGGGTATCTCGTATTTGAAAAGAAACTAATTTAGAAAATAAATTAAATTAACAATAGCGCTAATGGGAAACGGTTATAAAAAAATTCAATTTTGAATAGAATAGCTTCCACGTCGAATTCAAACGGAACAAATGACGATAAACACAATATTTTGAGTTTGTCCAAATTTTTGTACACAAGGACTGGATTCAACTCCCCGGGGAGTTGTCAATATTAACATATAACAACAGAGATGAATCCAGTCCTTGTCTACAAAAATTTGCACAAACGAAAAATATTGTTGATACTCTTAAATCCACCTGGTCCATGAAGAAGTATAGATATTGAAAAAATAACGTTTTCAATGTTCTTTATCTCTGTTTTTGTATGTTTATGTTGACAATAATAACGACAATTATAAAGAAATAGCTTGTTTGTTGTGTGCACAAAATGTTACAGTAAGAATTTCCAAAATAATTTAAAAAACACGGCATCAAAATCGTTTTCGGCACGGTACATCCACAATAATTAGAGCTATTTCTAAAATCAGGCAAGGACCGAGATCCTCTCAAAACTAACGGTTTTCGCTCAATTGTAAAAACTGTCCAAAGGTGTACGTCGAGGAGACTGCAGGAAAAATAACAACGAGAGTAAAAGAGAATATGAATGCATGCAGGCTCGGTGACCCTGAAAAATCGGATTTGAGCGAACACCACACAAAAGCGGGGCATAAATTTTCATTCGAGCCGATAATCTTAGGGAGACCAGAGAGTTACAAAACTCGATTGGTAGAAGAGGCGATCGAGATTCACAATCTACCCGACAATATGAACAAAGATGATGGAATGCGATTTAAATCATACTTGTACTCAATGATTAGAAGAAATCACATAAAAGTGTAGACTGTGAAGCGCCACATACTTTAAATTAACAAGCTACAGACATAAAACTGGCTTGGGAAACATTAGGTACAAGACAATGACATTAACCAAAATGCTGACATACACAAATATAATACCAAGCAACAACAACACTTCTACACTAAAAAGGGAAAAACATATGCAGGATGGAAAAAAATACTATATACTGACCAACCTTACTTGAAAAACTATGCCGAACACAAATTTAAAATTGACCTTTAAAAGCACACGGTGGCTTCACTAACCAGACGAGACATATCATGGCTTAACCTAACAGGTTTTTAAATTTTGACCATCATATCATTCCCTATTCCGCACCCAATGGTGCATAGGGCACTGCATTGGTACACCAATTGCAGCGTATCTAGATCTTTTTTTTACATGAATGTAAGATGATCGTCTTACGCTTTAGGTACCAGTCCAGGGACTATGAAATATTCTGGTGTGAAAACACCCTTTGAAAATAAATATTTCATATCAAACATGTCGGGAATCAAGCCCGAGACCTCCCACGTGCTAGGCAAATGCGCTGACCATTTCACCACAAGGATGACAAATTACGTATAAATTATTTATAAATTACAAATAAATTAAAATAATAACAGCATGTATCACAAAACACGAACGTTACAAGCACAAGCACGTTTTTTAGACGTAGAAACTAGTGCACACCATACCGTTTTGTTATACTTTATGGTAATTGATTTAATTTTTGTATACGAAACTTACCAGACTTTTGCATTCTATCATTGTAAATTCAATAGTGAACAGAAAACTATTTTTTTATTTAGAGTGAAAGTTATCCGAATGTCGAATAATGTAAATATTGCCCAAGTTCAGTTTGCAGTAATTTTGATGTACTATTTAAAGAAAGTGCAGAAGTCACGCTAGGCGGAGAAATTTTAAAGCTCTTAGTGAAGACTTTTGTGAAGAAATTTATTTCAATTAGTTTCTTAGATCGAGAAGATAAATCGGGTTGTTAAAAGCACATTTCACGTGTTGAAATATTGTTAATGGAATAAATTGAATGTGATGTACAATTATTATTACTATTATTAATGTGTGTTTACTAAATAATATGAATGTATGTATATATAATATATATGTGTATACGTATAGGAATATATGAATGAATCAGTATTGTAATTAGGGTATAATTTGTACATTATGAATTAGTGTTTTTATTTTTTATAAGGTGTAATGATCAGCGCATTTTTTACCCTGCAAGAGGTCTCGAACTCGATTCTTGACATGGTTGACATAAAATATTTATTTATAAATGTGTTTTTACACTAAAATATTGTATTGTCTCTGGACTGGCATCAGAAACATAGGACTGATTTTATTTTCATGTTACAAAAATGTACGCCACAATTGGTGAACAAATAAACCAAAAACTAATCCACCATTAGGTGTGAAAAGTGAATAATTGAATTAAGGTAATCAACAAGAAAACATTCGCACATATCACAGTGTTTGAAATTATTATCTAAAATTTCTATTATGGCATTATTGATTACAAAGCAAAAAACAAGCGATTCTCTACATACTACAGAAAGCGGTTTTATACCAAGTATGGTGTTGTAGAAAATTTACAGCCTCTATACATAATAATTCACTATCACTTTCTTACGAACGTTGTTGAGACGGAGAGCTACGAGCCTATTATCATGTGTGTTTTCGCCATATTACTCCGCGATGTCTTCATATTAATGTCAGTCTGAATTATCCGACAAAAAATAGAAGCCGTGATCAGACGAAATTAAGCATAATAATTGAATTTGATTACAGACGTGTTATTCTGCCGGTGAATTAATATTTTTTGTAGTTTGCAGATAAACTTTATTTTGTGGTAAGCGTGTTGAGCTGTCATGTAAAAAAATTACGTGGGTATAGAATGAATTTATTTTTAAACAATATTTTGTATCTACAAATGCCAGCTAACTTGGGTGAATTCAACTTTTAAGGGATACAAGTTGAAATTCATTGCAATTAAGATGAAAAGAAGATGGAAATCTATCTCACAAATAAATTTATTTAGTGGTTTTTGTCACAAGAAATGTATTAGACATTAGCAAATTAGTTAAAAGGCATACATTGTTTGTTTAAATTTAATTTGCAGCGTTCACTTTACTTTATAATAAAATAAAGACCGTAAATTTAATATATCTGGCATACAGCAATTAATATTGGATAACTGCAATTCAATTTATATGAGAAAAATTAAAAGAAACCTCAATATAAGAGTAAAAAACACTTAATATTTTTTTTTATTATTTTATTTTATTTATTCTTCACCACAACAGGCCAGGAGGCCCAATTACAGTGGTGAATTACATCACAGAACACCCAGGCTTGAGAAAATACACATTTTAATTTTTGTGTTCTCACCGGGAATCGAACCCGGAACCTTTCGTGTGTGAGTCAAGCGTCTTGACCACTACACCACGGAGGCTGCCAAGATGCTTGAATTAGAATATAAGTTGAAAGATTCAACACGTTGAAATTAAAACATTAAATTTAGGCAAAAAAGAATAATAGAAAAAAACGGAAATAATAACAAAACAAAAAAATTAATAAAGACATCAAAAATATTTTCTATGGTCCACTTCAAAAAACAAGTGCAAATGATCGATTTTTTTACTCCCCTCACTACTCACTTTTCACTTCATACTTCCATAAATATAAAATAACACTTGACATAAAAACTTGAATTTTTGCTTCCATTCATATGTTTTTGATTAAAAATCGTGTTGTTCTATAAGTACACCCTCTGTTAGTAAAAATACCGGAGTTTGACGTTTGCAAAAAGAGTGCTATATTTAAAAAAATATTGTTTTTATGACATAGAATTCAACCATAAACAAGTACCTATTTAAATTTAATACCTAGGTACCTACCTTTCAATAAAAGGTATTTTTCCAAGGCAAGCCAACGTTCGGGCAGAACAACGTCTGTCGGCCAGCTAGTAAATTATATATTTAAAAAAAAAATTAAAAACCCACAAAATTTTTTGTTCTACAAAACCTAGTGTGCAAACATTACAAAAATTAATTTTCTACAATTAACTTTTGAGATTACAATGACCATTAATAATGTTTAAAAACCAATGAGAAAACGGTTCTGCACTCGTATGATTTTCAATGTTTGAAACAATTCCTCTTCGGAAAACTAAAGCATTTTCTAATTCATTGTTTCGTTATGGTAAGTTCAATTTCTAATTCCGTTGTTTTTGGTTGCTATTTGCTATTCATTCAAAACTAAAAATTACAAACGAATCATAAACACGTCTGATGACTTGAAAAGGCGACATTTCTTAGTGACAAATTACATGTTTTCATAGCCATTACAGATCAGTTTAAGAGAGAAAGTGAAAATTGAATACAAATCACCGTTTTTTTATTACAAAAGCAAACACACTTTCTTTTAGATAAACAATTTGGTGTTTGTACAAATTTTACCGCAATCATTTGCATTACACGCCAGTCAGAAGTTCTTTTCACAAAGATGAGTATTATGAGCAAACGTATTGTAATTTAATTTGTTGTGCTTACGAGATATCAATCTAAAACTCAGTGTGGTTAACAGATTTCTACGCATACTAATTTGCAAAATCTTCACTTCAGTAATTTGATTACGAAATAATATAAACTTTGCGAAAAAAATATGTGTTTTTTGCTCTTAAACAAGTAATGTTATACTTGGCGAAAAAAACAGGTTTTTAGAGAATAAATAACAAATAAGGAAGTAAAAGTACCCAAAGATGGTGCTCAAAATTTTGTAGTCACAATATTGAATATTATGTGGGATTTATTTTTTTGTGACTATGTGTATGAAGGGCGTCGGAATTAAGAAATTATAAAATCATGATAAAAATAATCTAATTTGATTATTAAATTTATAAAATTACCATAGACTATTTTTATGTATTTTTATGTTAGAGGATGAATGGCAAGTGTCCGGCGCCATAAAACGGGACCCCTTCAGCTAAGGGTAGGTAACCCCTACAGAAAATTCCACCGAAGAAGGCAACGGGAAACCACTTTGGTCAATAATTCCCAGGATATCACCATGAAGAGAAACCAAACAATGGCCCCGAGTCCCGGGCGGTCCTTAAATGGACCAGGGGTGCGAAGAATCTCCCGGCTCGACATTGAACTGTTGAGGAGCTGTTTCGCACTGCTCAGGATAAGGAAGCTTTCTCCCAAGTAATCGTCAACGTCGGGCGGACCCGACATGACACTTGAAGAAGAAAAAGATTTTTATGTAAGTACGAACAGTTTTTTCTACCATTAGTATTTACAATGTGGTCATGAGCTCAGAGTAATAATGTGCCAAGCTATGGAGGAGCCCAAACGTAGGAAAACCATGAAATGAGTTAACATGTTACAACAGAGATGAAGAATATTTAAAAGAAGGTAATATGGAAGTCTAGGCATCTACAGGGCTTATGACCTGTCAATGGCTGGTTTAAGTGGCCACTTTACGCACTGTGTAACATTCACCATTCTGCCCACATTTGAACATCTATATTCTTTCATTTCTTTCATCTGTTGATGTTTGTGAAGTAAAAGAGCTGAAACCTTTATTTATACGGGTGAGATTTATCTAATTTAATTATTTTACCTAGATAATATTGTTCATTTTATGAGTATTGGGTATTAAGTTAGCTACAGTTCGCAGCAAAACAATGGGCCGTATTGAGATTTGCTAAATGGATATTAATTTGCATTGTAAATACTTTTAAATACGTACCTGTGTATTTATTATTGCAGGTTTATTCCAATTTATTTTTCTATAATTCACCCATAATTATTTTATAAAACTGAAAATACATGTGTGTGTTTTTTTAATATATTTATTTATTCATTTTATTCGCAATATACTTATGTTACATTTATTGAAGTCTTTGTAATATGTTAATATTAACAGCTGCCCAGGAAGTTGAATAGTCATTGTCTACAAACATTTAGAAAAAAACAAAATATTGTTGATAAATCCACCTGGCCCATGAAGAAGTATAGAAATTGAAAAAAATACAATTTTCAAGCGTCGCCTAGTATGTGGGTCAAATAATTCAATTGAATGAATCTTTCTCACATAAATAAAGGTTTCAGCTCTTTAACTTCACAAACATCAACATATGAAAGAATGAAAGGAATACAGATGTTCGAATATGGACAGAATGGTGAATGTTACAAAGTTTAAAGAGGCCACTTTAACCAGCCAATGACAGGCCCTGTAGATGCCTAGACTTCTATAATGTCTTGTCTAAAATGTTCTTCATCTCTGTTTTAATATGTTTAAAAAAACATTGATTTTTTTTGTATTAGTGAAAACAATAGGACGACTTATGGTCTTAAAAACGGTTTCGGGTATGTGAATTGTTGTTGTCAGTATTTACACAAATACCATCATCCCTGATGATGGACGCTATTATGCAATCCAACGCATCGTAAAAGTGTGAATGGTATAATAACCCAGAAAATACATAGTCTTACACAAATATTTATAAACATGATTTTACTAACGCATTTCAAGATTAGTGTACCGTCATAATGCCATTAAAAAGTAATTAATTTTATTGTCTGATTGATACAATCATTTAACATGAACCATTGATATTTAAGTTGTTGGCTCAATTTATATCCGGTAGGTTCATATTTCATACCTAACAAACTGCATTTGCAACTTTCTTTGGCCCTATGAGACCTTTCACGACCAAAGAAAATGAGAAAGTTAAGAATAGAATATATAAACAAAGATTTATCAAAGATAATGTTAATATTCAATAAATATTAAAGCTGCGCACTTATTACTATATGAACATTTAAATGGTGATCTTAAATGTGAATTAAACTTTCGTACTTATGTAACAGAATATATTTCCGCGTTGTACTCAAATGGTCAGCACGTTTGATTACCACGCAAAAGGTCAAGGTTTCAATTTTCATATGATTTAAATGAATTCCTTCTCCAAAGAGGTGTTTTAACACTAGTTTCTGGATCGACACTAAAAGAAAATGATCATCTTACCTTCATGTACCAAAAATGATCAAAATACGCTACGGTTGGTAGACCAATGCAGTTCCCTGAGTAAAATTAGGTTTGGGTTGGGAAAGATGTAATAGATATTTTTCTTTTTTGTGCATACTTCTTTTTATTTATATAAAGACTTCACTGAGCACGACCCATGTCGAGTCATTAAACTTCATTATTTAATGTTCCTGGTTATAAAAAATGCTATTTTAGTAATATATTTATCCATTCATATACATAAATGCATGCATACATACTGTAACGGGTTACATTTGCTAGCCGTCACAGAGAATAAAATATTATTATAACCAATCTTTCTGATTTTTTCTATGGCGCACGCATCTACGGATGCGGTTCTTTTTTATCTAAGCTTTCTTTTCGTGACATAATGAAAACCAAGTAACGGCGGTCGCATAAAACGATCTTCAAAAAGAGGCTACCTTGAGTGAAAGTGATATAAATGACTTTTATTTATGCAGATTCGGTGTCTTTAGACATCGAATTAATCTTTGGCTGAAATTTACAGAGCAGCTTTTGTTTCTTTTAACTCATATTTTTCCTCATATAATATAACTATATTTGAACCAAATTGCAGTGTGAAAATGTTACACGGCCCGCACCACGTTTTTGGTAGTCAGATCGATTCCGTTCGAATAGTTCAGGATTCAAGATTTCAATCGAATCCTAAATTTATTATTGCACATTATTGAAAAAGGCAACAGATGTCTTGTATCTACGTACAAATAATCTAATCAAGAAACTGACATGTGATGTCTTTTGAGAACCTTCTGACTTTGAGGTTATGGCTTTGAGCTGGAGCGTCAATTACTGGACCTGATGTCAAATCCAACCAGATGACCCATGAGTTTAAAAGGAAGACTCAATAGCATCGAAGAAGCGGGCCAAAATGTCATTTTTCAACGCTACGTATTCTACGCTTCGCAACATTATTTTATTGAAAACAGATTTCTGTCCAATTAGCAACATTAAATATTTGAACCAATAATAGTTAATTCACAATTTTAAATTGATGAAATTAACAATTTAGAATATTTGCAGTAAATAATAGTTTGTTTACCATTTTAAAAAAATAAATTAATAATTGGAGAATATTTTCAATGAAGGGTGGTTAATTTAGCATATCTTAATGGATTTCGGAATCAGGTAGAGACTTAAATTTGATTGAAATAAATGCATAAATCTCATTTTAATTGATTAAATTCACATAATGTAAAGAAGGTGTTTTCATTAAAACATTTTGTGTGATAATTACGAACCTACTGATTCCTGTCATGTTCTTGCATTGTAGCCTAGCCGGTGGTGTTTGGTTTTGTAGCTGAAGGATCGCAGATTTGGCAGGGTATTTTTTAGACAAATGCGTTTTATCTTTTAATCAAATTTTATTCATCAACCTCCACGACCTTACTGTTGCAATACGCACACATATATTCATAAACAGTAAAAAAAAACACAATCTACAAATAATACTGTGCAAATATTTAGCGGAAGATGTTTATGTTTTTTTTTCAAACCTGTGTATTTAGGGAGTACACTGTGATTAAAATATTTTTGCCCATTTCGGTGTAAAAAATACAGGATTTATGTCTCGTTGGCGGTGCATATATAAAAAAAATTATTGCCGAAAGAGACAAGTTGCCAGAAAGAACTCTCTGTAATCTAGAAGTCTTAGCATCTTTTTACTGAAAGAACATAATAATAAAGCACATTATACACGTGTACTTAATTTGATTAAGGATAAGAGATAATCGAATTTTTCACTGGTGGCATTAATTATATTGATTAGACATTTTCAATTCGCTGAAATGATAACAAACCTTTTTAAAAGCCTTTAAAGATATTTTTGGAGGCTACAAGATCTGTATATCTGACAGGACCTATAAAAGGGCCACGTATTGTAGCAAGAAGCTCCATTTAGTATTCATAGATAGAAGAAAGAGACAAGACTAAGGGATTGTTCTAAATATTGTTAAGAATATCCGCAGCAGCGTCATTTAAAATATGCAACACGGTAGTATAATGTTTTTTTTTTCTTTAATTCAAGTAACAATTAGGTGTCAGTTTGACGTCTCTAGATATTTGAATGAATATTTCCGGACTATTAACTTTGAGCGACTATCACGTCACTGTCGACTTAATGGTATTACTAATAATACTATTAGTTTTGACGTTTAGGATTCACAGAGTAGACATTTAGTTCCGGGCGTTGTGTAACAGTTTCCGCGATCAAAGTTTGCCATTTTTTTTTTGCCGCTCAAAGGACCAGTTGCATTACAAAAAGTTAGGTGAAAAATATTGAATTTTATAATAATGTTGCTTTCATCTAAAGTTCTAAATAAATAGTATTTATAAAGTATTAAGACCTTTGTCGTAAGCACTGGCATTTTACGAAAATTGAAAAAATTACATTCACTTGTGACCGAGTATAGACTAGAGTTCGTATCAAATGCTCCAACGATTCCAAGGCGGGTTGTAAGCTCTTTGCACATGCGCACAAGCTACATATGCCTCAGTTGCCTCTTTTTCTCATTTGCGGGTACCCGTTGCCCTGAAAGGCCATCGATGACGATCTTTCGGCTTTATTTGAAGATACTAAAGGACGTGGGATTGACATGGAAAAAATCGAGATAGTGCTGGCCAGAAATTGGGTTTCCCGGAGGCGTCTGATGATGTCCATATGCTCTACTTAGTGGCGGATGTGGGAAAAAGAAGATATTTCAAAACACTGATCATTTTTTTTTTCTTATTTTAACCAAGTAAATAACAGAAAAAATAATTAAATAAATTATTTTTTTTTTTAAAAACGTGTGATTATAAAAAACTTTCATGTTTTAAAAATATTTACATACGCACAAACAGACTCGTATGATGCGAAGCACAGTGATTATTTTCATACATTGCAATAACTGTTTTCTCTGCATTGAAAAAACAATCGATTGCTGTTTGGTACATAATGGCTGTGTGAATAGTGTATCATTACATACTGAATATATGTTTATTTCAGTGCTTGAATGTCTCATTTCCTATTGTCATATTACAGAGGATGGAAAGTTGGTTATTATGTTGAGAACTGGCGAAGAATTGAATTATCGGTGGATTCCACAACTCCACAGCGTGACACATACCTTTGTCGTGATGCTTTTACATTGTTCGACGCTCAAGCATCATTAATTTGATACCAAATCATTAGATGAAGTGAAAGATTATCTGGTAAATAAGACGCATTTTCATTTAATTTGACACGGAGGCAATAAAAAATAAAGATATGAAATAAAACTCCAACACAAAAGATTTTAATATATTTATTTGCTTTCTTCTATTTCAGACTATTTTTTTCCTTGGGCAATCCAAATGAAGTGGTCTTAAAATAGAAAAATGGTTTTTTAACCATTTTTTAAAAATCTGTTTATTTTTGTGTGCAATTACCGTAATGTTCTGGTAGTTCAAAATGATCATCGTTTTCATATTGTTAATTTTGGTTTTCATGAGGCGGCCATATTTTTTTACTTGGTGCAGATGTTTTTGGAGTTTCATGGGTTTTTTTGAAACTTGAATATCTAAGGTCCTATTTGTCTTATCAATATAAAATTAAAAACAGTTTGTTTATTTTTGTACTTAAACAGTAATTTTCAGCTTTAACTCTAAGAACTCATTTTTTAACTCTGAGAGAGCTCTTCCAACCTTTATCACAACACGGACTATCTCTTCGTCCTAGTTACGAGAAAACCCTTTTAATACCCTTTCAAGGTTTATCTAGGCTTAACTATCGAAAATAATTTTCATTGGAAATTACATGTAGAAAGTGTTTGCCAAAAACTAAAAGCGGTACTTATAAAATTTAATTATTTGAAATTCTGTGTTCCGCGGGCCACCTTGTACTGTTTATACCATGCGCTGGTTGAGTCAATTATATCGTATGGAGTGAGTTGTTACGGGCTAACATTTACAACGTATACAAATAGGATAAAAAAATTACAAATTAGATTCCTTAAAATGTTAGCAAGTAAAACCAACTTAATAACTCAAAATGACTACGAAAATCTTTTCCCGATGTGTAAAGTTTTGACGGTACAGAATATGATATACTATCGCCTGGTAACAGAGGACTTCATGGATTTCTATAAAACGCCAATATCACATAAGCATGAAACGCGCCAAAAAGCGAGAGGAAACTTCATAGAAAGAAGAGCCATAAATGCGTATGGAGAGAGGACCAGGGCGTATATACTCCCTCGCATAGTAAAGAGACTCCCGGGCGAAATAAAAAATAGTGATATGAATAAAAACAAAGTAAAATTGGTTTTAAAAATCTTTTTCTTAAATTCTAAGTTTAGTCTATAAAAAAAAAAAATATATATATAAAAAATGGGGAAACCAAACAATTTAAAACAGTGTCAAAAAAAGTGTTTGTTTATTATTTTTTATATATTTCGTTTTCAAAAAAGACTTGATTAACTTGTATTTAATTTTTTTTAAACTTTTATTTTATTGATATTTTTAAGATTTTTTTAAAAAAATATTTTATGTAAACATTTATTATATTATGTTACAAAAATGTTTAAAGAGAGAAATCCCTGCAAAAAAACTGCTTCTGCAGTTTGGCGGGAATTTAAAAAAAAAAAAAAAATTGTTTTGAATTTAAAAAAGAAAAATAAATAAATAAATAAATAAGCCTTTCATTTTCTTGCCTCCTTTTTTACAAGTGTGTCTTGATTGTGGAATCTACCTACTTATGTAAGATTATTTACATTAAAGTCAAGATTGAAATGTCACTGTCTAAACATTTAAATTGTTCCTTTATCCTTCTTCTTTCCTTCCCATCCCCTCTCCGCTCTTCATAGAACAGTGTTATTTTTTTTATATTCATAGTATAGTGTTTACTTTTGATATATTTTTAGGTTGTTAGTCTTTGTTTTTAATTTTTGTATAAAATTGTAAGATTCAATATGTTCATGTACATGTAATTTTCTCTTACTGAACGGTTTGGGTAGGTAGGAAGAAATCGCTTTTAGGCAATATGCCCGCCCTTATATGTATATGAACCGTATATGTATATAACGTGTTAAATAAATAAATAAGATATCGTATGTACAAAGTCCTATTTTTACGGGAAATATTTTGCAGGAAGGGAATGAGTCTGCAACTTTTTGACAAGAAGTTTAAAACTAGTTGTGTGTTTATAAATTTGAATTGTACGGTGGTATATAAAAACAGTTTTTTAGTTTTCCTAAATAAATACTGAAATAAAAATTTATACAAGAAAGACTATTCACTAATGCGACATAACTTCCAAAACCGATGATGTGATTTCGTGCAGAATTACTGATTAAATATTGCATCAAGTAACTAACGCTCTCTACGGTTCTAGAGACGATCAACCTTTACTTATCTCAGCATTACAATGTAATTAAGAAATGCATTATTTAATAATCTTACCAGCTTAATTATAGTTGCCTAAGTAACAATATTTATTACACAAATCCAATGCATCAACTGTTAAACATTCCTACAATAAACGTACACATTTTTTTAAAATAAATATTTTTGTTTTCCTATTATATTTTTTTAAACTCAAATTACCACTTTATAGAAAGCATTATAGCGGCTAAATTTGCGTTATAAAAGAAAATTTTCAGACAGAGGGGGCTGAAAGCCATTCCGAAATCGGCCTATAAAAAGTGCTATGAAAATTGGAAGAAACGTTAGCATAAATATATTACCTCTAATGTTTTTCGAAGGGGATAAAATAAATTTTGATAAATAACTTAGATAAAGTCGGGTCCTATTTGAACTTGAGGTGTATTTCAATAGAGAAAGAACCTTTAAAAAAAATATCTTTCTCACGATAAATCTTTTATTAAGGATTTAACAAAAAAACACACAAAAAGGAAATTTAGCCAACGATTAAAACTATAGATAAAATACAAAAGATTACCAACAAAAAAAACAGACTCAAAACTCGTTGAATATACAAAGTTTTAAAACTGTAGAGTTTGTTGCCGAAAGAACTAAAAGAAAAAGAAAACCATTCAATATTTCTATAAAAGGAAAAATAATGAAACGCATTAAACCGCAAAACCGGCTTGTCAGCAAGTTTCTTTTTTTTCCTTAACAAAGTTTTTATGTAAATTGAAAAAATCAAATAAACATTATTAAGAACTAAAGGATAGGCATACGAGTACGCATTCTTCACACAAAATATATGTAAAAAAAATAGTAGAATGTTCACATAAAATTATAATCAATCAATCAGCTTATAAAAAATTATCATAAATGTTACATGATTTTATGTTTATATTAATTATTCAGACAAACTGACTAAATGAAGTGTAAACAAATAAAACCGAATTTTTATTAATTGGCTTGACAGTACAATCAAAAAATTTCATTTAAAAAAAAAAGTTTTTCAGTAAAAATAAATACTCAAAATATATTTTTATACAAGGCATTATAAGTTGCGGATAAGGGAATGAAGGTTTTTCAATATCAAAAATAAAATATATATTTTTTAGTCCCTGAAAGCATGGTATCACGAATATTAAATTATAAATCGTGATCATCACGATAGTTAAAGCGGTATAAAAACATTATTTGAGTAAATTCGTGCGAATATTTTATTGGAAAGTTAATATTTTTTTACAATTCTAATGTAATAATTATGAAGTTGCATCTATTCACAGTTTTCTGCAGCCGCCTGAAGCTTGCAAGGAATTTCACCATGTTCTTAGTCGGCAGATTTATTTGTTAATTATGGTCAAAGGTTACGCACGCTTGGGATCGTGATTTTTTCAAAATCTTACACGAACCTCCTCGTGCAATCCTGAAATGCCAAATGGTGTGAAAGTTAATTGATTCTATTAAAACACATTTCTCTTAATCGAATGTTCAGAACCTCTTTTTACTTGCATCTGCAGAGTTTACTGAAACCTCTTTTTATACGGTGGAAACATTTTACGGAGTATCGTGTAAAAAAGGGAAGTAAACCAATAACAATGGCGCAAAAAATCATTTCGGGATACAAAGTAATAAATTGTATACTATTTATTGTGTCAGTGAAAGTACTCCCTTCACATACCCGAAACAACCATTTACAAGATCATGTGTACACTCATTCATAAATGCAATGTTTTTTTGTCGGTAAACGAGTAACTTTTTTAAAATTTGCAATTTTCAATTTCATAAATCGCGATTTAAATTTAATTTAACTCAATTAAATTCACTGCCCCTGTACATTGAGTTTGGCAAAATTATATGGAGGGTCTTTATCGAATATTTTCGTTACTCTTCACCACAATATTCCAAATATAAATTTTAGTAAAAATCAAACGTAGCCATGTAAAAAACCGCCTGCCCTCAATTAAAAAAAAAAAATATTGGTTTTATCGGGAGCATGTGTTTTGTTGAAAACAGGCACACCACTTTGATAAAAAAAACCGTAATAATCAGCTTCTGAAAATAGTGACGATCATAAAAATGGCATTTTTTTAATTTGCAGAAAACACCCACAGCACTTAAAAAAGCTTACGGTATTATAAAAATTATTAAAACTGGTCAAATATGTAGTTGGACTCTTGTTTGTTATTAAAAAATCACTAATGTTTTAATTGTTTACCATTTGTTAAAGTCAAAAATATTCCAACTGTCGTGGAAATTTGATTATGCACCCTCTCATAAAAGTGCTATTATCTCTATTACTGCGTTCAGTTGTGTTTGTTTGTATCAAACTCAGTTTGAAAATTATAAGTCCAGTATGGCTTTTTTATAAATTTAATAACACGAAATAAGATTTTAATGATAATTATTTTTTCTAATTTCTTAACTCCGAAGCCCTTCCTAGAAGTCACCAAAAATAAATGACGTAACCATGCATGTAGAGCCGCTTAAATAATTTTTAACTACAACAATGGATGGATTTTAAAATGGATTTATTCCACTTGAAAATAGACGCACTATATCTGAATCACGCTATTTATATAAATTATTCAATAATAAAGTGGGCTCTTTTAACCTACTCTCCAAAATTAATCTTAATGTCCCTTTTCGGGTGACAAGAAATAAACATTTATTCCATCTGCCAGTATGTAGCACTAACTATGCACAACAATCTTTCCTCTATCGTTCTTACTCTAACTGTAATGCTTTTTTCATCAACTGATATATTTAACACGCCCCCTTATTTATTTAAAAATAAATTAAAAATCATTCTTTCTGACTGTGATACGATCCCACTTGCTATTAAAAATACTTACACACACTTGAACACTTACTCCCACATAAATACACACAAACACACCTCTACACTTACTCTCATACAAATACATATAAACACACACTTTTGTTGTACCACAATTTAATACGCATGATTGTTATTTAGAAACTTCGCTGGTCTATCTTTTTTATGTTAATATATCACTGTTTACTGTTTGTTTCTGTAATATTAATAAATAAATAAAGAATAAATTTAATCAAGTCACATTGTAGTAAGTACTACGTTTGACAGTTTTAATACCAAGACATCTCTGTCTGTCCTTTCCTGAATGAGGAACGGAAAACAATGTTGGACGATCTGATGGATGTTACCAGACCAGTCTGAAATCCTGACTTTAAAACGGTAGGAATTTTAGATGAGAAATTGGACATTATCTCAGATGATAAAATGGTGACCGATATTTATCGAACTCATCTTTAAAAGCATGTGCAAAATTTTTAGTTTTTAGATTCTGGGCACACAATGGACTGTAGCGCCACTGGCGATGATGAGATTTTTACTTTTGTTTTAAGTGATATAAAACGTGACAAGTAAATAAATTATTATAACTAATCAGAGAAAATAAGTTATCATGTTTGCGCAACTAGAAAGATGATAATAGATATTCAGAAGTAAATTGCATTTCCGTAACATGAATAAACAGTTATTTACAATAATATGACGTAACAGTCGTTTGCGCAAGAGACGGCAAAAAGATTTCCCATACTTGTAATGTAAAGCCAAGCTTTACTAAAAATGGAGAACCATTGAATTACTCTTCAAAACACGGATGAGTAACGCTTTGTTGTTATTTTTGGCAAAATTAATGACTGCTTCAGAAAGTTCAACAATCTTTCAACAGTTCGGAACCACAAACGTCTGAATTCGGATTATACTTGAAAAACATTTGGAGAAAATAACGATAAGACAAAATAACTTCAATATACGATATATCGGGTGTTAAAATAAGTTGTCTATTTTTTTCTAAAAGAAAAGAACAAGAGGACAAAACATCGGTCAAAATTCATCGGTAATGTAATTCTCCTTCATTATTTCACAAAAAATCAAAAGTTCATGGCATCTTCCTCGCACACTGTGCAAAAAATTATTATTCCTTCGATTTAATACGAATAGAGAAAGGTGTCGAAAATGCTCACTTTTGTCAACTTGACATTCTATTTTGAAAATTTGTAATCAAATAAGATGATACATGTATCGTAAAAACAAACACAATACCTTGTAAAGCGGACAATTTTTTTTTGACTTATAACCTTTATATTATTCATATTTAAAGCATTAATGATGTAATAACTTATATTTATATATAGTCCGGCTCTTTTGTCAGAGTTATCATTAAATGTCCCCGGCTACCGCACCCGTCACACGTCGAGCTCTCTATTTCATGTGCCAGCAGTTCGTAAGAACTATGCCCAGAACTCTCCACTTATACGTTTTGCTAGTGAATATAATTTGAACTTTCCCCTTATTGATCCATCTGATTGTAAAAAAATAACATTTAAATTGCGCGTCTTAAAACATTCTTTTTTGTCTTATACTTAGTTTCAATAATAAAGTTTTATTTTATTTTATTAAATTTTATCTCTATTTCTTAATATTTTATATATATTTATATTTTCGATACCTGACACCCTCTTTCCAATATAACACCCACACACCCACCCTCTCACTCACTTACACTCACACAAACACACTAGTATGTATTGTACGTGTATTTAATGTATTTCTGTGGATATCTGTCATTGGTTTTATTCTCTGTATATGTTATTTGTTATATTTGTATTACATGTATTACTGTTGATATCCCCAATAAATAAAATAAAATAAAAAAAATAAAAATAAGTTATCAATTTTAAAAATATTTGGTACACTTCCAATTTATTTTGACCAATTATGCCCATTAGAGGGTGAAAGCGCTTTCGAATCGAACCCGGGATCTCAATCATAGAAGGGGATCGCGCCAACCACTACACTACAAGGCGGATTTATATCCACTCGATTGTAATGAGACATTCAGGAATTTTACTTGAAAGAAGCCATCAAGGCGTAAGCTCTCTGTTATGGACCCTAGCTTGATAGACTTATCTATTTCCGCAAACCTTATCTTCAAGTAACTAGAGGAGAATAATATTTTTCTAAACTTATTTTTCTATGATAAGAACTTGGAATAACAGGATGTGTGTAAATAGAGATTCCCGAATGACGTCGATCACCTCTATATAAAGTCAAACGCGCTTTGCTTCACCATCTTTTATCTTCTGGACTTCTTGACATTAGCATCTGTCTAAACGTTGTTGTAATCAGTATTTTACTTTATGTATTTTAAATATATTAAATTGGTGATTCCCTAAAAATCGTGTTCTCAATCTACACTCCACCAGAACAACCGACCATCTTTTTCTTGAAGAGGATTGGGGCATAACAGCTCGTCCTGGAATTTGGTTATTTTTCCCAGACAGAATTCTTATCGTAATCCGTCCGAATAAACGTAAATATATAAAACAAGTTGCTCTAAAACTTTATTATTAATGTATTATATACGCCCAGGGGGCTTTAACATGACAGGTACAAAATAAAAATTCAAGCGTTTCATGGTATAACAAGTCGCTATGTAGGTCTAATAAATATGTATCTAATGAACAGAGATTATCATCATTATTATTTCATTCTTAGTCGATGTATTTATGTTCCCGTTTTTTTCAACGGACCCAGATGTACTGCTAAGATATCCACTGAATCAGGCAAAACATCAATCACTCCGGAATAATAGAAGATAAATCACTTGGTTCATTATCTCCCACTGGAACCAGTGTGCTAATTTAGTTTTCAACAATGGCAACGATCGAATCACTAATTTCAAGGAACGTATATAAAGTTCAGTGAAAAAAAAATGTCCAAAAGAATTAATGCTATTTTTTAAATATAATTTTTTAATATCCAAGATTTTCTTGTTTTCAACCGTTTTTAAAAATGGTCATAAGTGGCTACTAAGAAACAATTTACGTAAGAGTAACTCTTTAATACGCAATCTGAATTAAGAATTTATATGACTATTATTTTGTATACTCATTAATCATAATAATAATTCTTTTAAAAATCCAATAAAATGGCTCAACAGTGCAGAGCCAATTCAACCATATAAAAATAAATTATATGGTAGAATTGTACGTATTTTATGTTCATAAAACAATGTAGAGATAGATAATTTACACAATATGTATGGTGCATAAACAATTTTTTTTAAATAAAAACTTTTAAAAAAATGTTAACTTAAATGAAAAGAAATAATCAACTTGTAAATATATACATTAAAAAAAAATACGAGTATTATAAAAATACAGCATACAATATGAAAAAGTTAGCATTTACACGGCATAAGCGTGTCATGTTTAATTCTGATGATATTTTTATTTACGTCGGCCTCGTTGCGTAATGGTCAGTGCATTTGCCTACCATGCAAGAGGTCTCGGGTTTGATTCCCGACAGGGTAACTATGAAATATTTATTTAATAGGGTGTTTTCACAATAAAATATTTCATAGTCCCTGGACTGGTTCATAAAGCGTAAAACTGATCATCTTAACTTTATGTAACAAAAATGATCAAGATACGCTGTGACTGGTTTATCAATACAGTGCCCTATGCACCATTAGGCCCGGATAGGGAATGATAATCATGATGATGTTTTTATGCGATTTTGCAGATATTGATTTACGTATTTTTATACAATAATAGTATTTGCAATCTTATGATTTACCTATTTATATTAATTTTAGTTACCATATTTAAAGAGTCGAAAATATTTTACTTTGAAACCACAACTTGATTTTAAATAGAACTGGGTTGTTTATGATTTTTTATAAAAGTATTATTAAAATTATTGTTTAAGTTTCACTAACAAAATAAAACTTTATAACAATAAATTTTATTCATATTTGATAAAAATCATTCATTTCCGAATCGTTTATGAACTTTGTTTTTTTTTACTACATTGAAATGTATATCGTAACGTTTATGTTACGAGTAATATATATTATCGTAAAAAAATATTATTGGTCCAAAATCCTGCTATTTATTAGATATTTTTTAAAAGTTTTGTTAAATAATATTTGGTTGTTTCAACACAAAAAAATATTTACACAATTTATGTTACAATTTGCAAACTTCTTGAAGAAAATAATTCATTGAGTGATTCATGAATCCAGCAAATCAGCTTGACTTATTGAATGCTCCTCGGATATATTGGCCATGCCTGCATTTATGTCTGACCTTGCTTTCTGAATATCTAATCATGGAAAAAAATGTAGACACGTTTAATATATATAATAATATTTGAACACCCAAAGTGCATTGGCAACAACACTCAGTTTCAGGAATGCTTGACATTCTTATTTTTTCTTGCAATAATAATATAATCCAATGTCACTTAACTTTAAATTTAATACAGAAAGTTTAGTGCATTTCTTTACAAACACTATATCATAAAATACAATATATTTCAATATCTACGTATGATGGAACTAATTGGCAATATTAGTTTGTTTCCTATAATGCAGCTACAGTATGCATCTTAAGTGTGAAACCCTTATCTTGAACAACGGAAGTATTTAAGACAATAAATTATGATAAAAAGAAAAATGCCGAACTATTGACGTACTAACACTATTATTTAAAAACAAATTTGTCTTGAACGACGATTTGACAATGCCAACAACGATGAAACTCGATCACTGGTATTTTTTTTATTATAATTAAAACCCTGTATCACCAAAAAATGCTCTACAGACTTTTTACCAGACGAAAGTTTTATCTTATTCTTTGTTTACAATCTAGTAAAAGAACTGTTAAAAACCTCTTATGTAAATCATGATTAGTCCTATTTTTAAATAATCTACCCCTTTTTTCTATTTAAAGTACAGTGTTGATTTTTAGTTAATTTGTATTTTAAATTTAATATAAAATTGTAAGATTCTGTATTAATATACCTAGGATATGTTCATATGCCTATATCTTATTTTATCAAACTAAATGGTTTGGGTAGGTAGGAAAAAATTAACTAAGGGCAATATGCTCGCCCTTATATGTCGGTAGTCAGATGGCAGAAGGGACCATCTGTATTTTTGTCTATGTTTTAGTTTTCAAAAGTTTCAATTAATATTTCAGTAAAAACACTCAGAATTTTTTTTTAAATCAGCGTCATTTAAATGGTAATTTATTATTGAAAGGCAACACTAAAACATTTTATTTTGTGGATTAGAGTCTTGAAATTGAGACGTATTTCAGCTCTCCTGAACATTTTTGAAAAATACAGATGGTGTCTTCTGCTATCTGACTACCGATGTATTTAAAATTTAAATTCAGATTCAGCGCTGACACAATCGGTATTTACTTTAGTTGAGTATAGTTTTACAAGAAGAAAAATAATGTCATTTATTTCATATGTATGTGCATAAGTGTTAAATATATAAATAAGTGTAATTTCGGAGTGATTTAATTTGCCCATTACATGAACTAATTGTTGAATTAGTTTTGAAACACTATCAAAATACAAAAGTAGGTCTCGATTTCATAGAACTCACTGGCATTGTATTAGTGCATAGTGCTAAGACAACTCATGAATAATAATGAAATTCTAATTCATGTTTGTTTGTCCTCATAAGTTGTGCTACTTGCGACGTTTCTACCTTGACCCCTGATCCGATAAGCCGATATCCCCTGAACAACATATGAGACTTACTTCATTTTTAATTGGTAATTTATTCTAATTTACTCTGTCCCATACCATTGTAAACTATTATAATCTTAGCGTTAAAAATACATTACACCAGTAGTAAAAAAAGTATTAAGGAGAGGAAGAAGGCGTTGTAACGAGTACGCGTAAGTTAGGTATTTTAAACGATGCACAAAATCACGTTTTTCTAAGTTAGATGTATCAATAATACCTTCAGCGATGCGGCGTCTGTCCGGTTTTTGTTAATCTCAGACAAAGAAATAAATTCTGTGTTTGCGTTTCACAGAAAAAAAATATTCATTTGGTTCACTCAATTCAAATTTACACGAAAATCACGCCAGGCAAAATCAATAAAAAATATAAAACACAAATTAAATAACAGAACAAATTGGCAGAATGATAAATGTTATACGGAGTGTAAAGTGGCCACTTGAACCAGCCAATGACAGGTTTGCGTTTAACAGAAAATATTTATTCACTTGGTTCACTCCCTACAAATTTATATGAAAATCAATTGCATCCTATTATTTCGTACAGAAGGAATTTACAAAAGCGAGCACTGGTAGCCAGGCATCACGAACTGTCAGACTGTTAAGTAGCCTCGTCCGGGCTGACGTTGCAGCGGACTGCGCGTTGCGAGCCAAAGCAGAGTTCGGACCTGCCAACCTCACCGCTGTTGGTGTTTTCCCGCCACACTAAGATTTAACCATATTGCTTTCAATTTCTCCATCAGTTGATTTTTAATCCTTCCTATCCTAATGGGTCTATTATGTAACCTTACGTATCCAATATGCGTAGTAGCAATAATTTGTACGTATTTGAAATAATATGCCATTGTAAGCGCGCCATTATAACACGTAATAATATTTCATATAATTATTCTAAAAATATGTATGAAAATATATTAGTATCGCTTAAAAAGACAGGTAGATACATTATTTTGCAGTTACTTAATATTAAAATAAAGAAGAAAAAAAACAATGCAGTAATACATTCTAACTATTAACAAACAAGACGTTAAAGAATGCAACATAAAATATATTGCCGAATTGATTCAGGAAACCAGCGTTAGTTGCATGATCGTATAAAAATACACGCACTTATAATTAAATTATAAAACCCATTGTCTTTCTAATGAATGCTTACATTACTTACTCATAAATAACAATATTTGTTGTTTTTCACTTTGATCTTCCCGACAAACATTAAATTAATGGAATTTAGTTATATTAATGCTTTCAAAATACAAAACTAATAACTATTATTTACCCCCAAAAGTGAAAAACAAAATGATAAAGGTTATACCCTATTCGAAAGAAAAATGTCTGCTTAGAAGACAATAAATGTTTATCGCAGGAAGCAAAACCAACAGTTCACAATGGAGTTCTAGTGCCAACTCTCACGTATGGGAGCGAAGTATGGAATTGGAAAAATAACGATGAAAGTAGGTTAAATGTTGTTGATATGCGATCCATCAGGCAAATGTGTGGCAAAACGATGTATGATGGGTGCAAAAATGTCGAGATCCGTGAACCATTTAAGGCTGAGACATGCATTATCGACAGAATCAAGAAAGGAGCGCTGCGTTGGTTTGGACATGCAGAGCGAATGGACAGTGAATGAACGGCTAAAAGTATATACGATGCGAAAGTTGATGTATGCAGAAAACAAGGAAGACCGAAAAAGACATGGCACGATCAAGTCCATCAAACACTTGAAGATGGACATGTCAAGAGTGGGAATAATCGACGTACGTGCATGAGAAGATGTATGAATGTAGTGGAATGGTGATATGGCGTTATATCGTGTTTACTTTTAGATTACGTGCATATATTATTAATAAATTTGATTACAAGCCTTCAAAATGGAATGTCAAGTAGACTGGAGTGAGCATTTTCGACACCGCCTTCTGTTCGCGTTCAATCGAGGGAATGAGTCAGCCAAGGCTGCTTGCGATATTTTCACGGTGAAGATGCTATGAATTATTGACTAATTTGTTGTAAAAGAAGGAGATTATCCGAGAAGACCAGCCTAGACGACATTGCGAAAGCGTTAGAAGTCAATAGTGATTCTAAATTTGTGGATTATGAATGACTAGTATTTAGTTTTCATTATAAAAAAATGGGTTTAATAATGTATTCGAATCGATTTCGATTGCCTTACTATAATTGTATTTATATTACTATTTGGATTTAAAATCACAAATGTCAAAAGCCAGTCCAGGGACTATAAAAAATTGTAATGTGAAACACATTTTAAAAATAAATATTTCACGTCAATTTTTTTTTTCAATTTTATTTATTCATATATTTATACATTGCAAAATGAAATATCTTAATTCATACATATGAAAATAATACAAAAATATTTGGTAAAATTGGGTATTTATAAAAAAACGCATAAGTATACATTATATAGTAGTAGCATTTTATTTTTATCAAACAAAGAAAACATAGATAAACTAACTGTATTACAAAATAAAGCCTTTAGAATCATTTTGAAAAAAAACAGATATACGAGGGTAAAGTCGATGGTAAATGAAATGAAATTATTAACATATAAACAAAGAATATTTTACAATACAATGATATTTGTTCATAAAATTATAAACTCTAATAAAAAAACAGAATTTTGGAAAAAAATTGATCGGAACCAGCATGAACACAATCACAATACTAGAGAAAAGAACAAAATTAGACTTCCATTTAGGAAAAAGGCAAAGTCACAAAATTCAATTTTATTTAAAGCAATTAAAAAGTATTACGAAATGGAAAAAAATATTTATGAAGAAAAAAACATATCAAAATTTTAAATAATGATCAAGACATATGTGATAAACAATTTATAAATTAAATATATTTGCAATGTTATTATTAGAACACACATAACAATATGTATGATATGTGTGCCCTATTTTAAGATTTAAATAAAAAAATTAAAAAAATATATAGAACAAACCTTTTGAACTTTTTCAAAGTTGGTGAATGGTAACTCTATGTATTTATTCGTGCATTTCATAATATATACAGTTTTTTGTTTACTTTGCCCAGCTGTATGAAACAGTACTTATGATTTTCTTGTTTTATTACTGTAAAATGTTTTATTATTTAATTTTGTTTTTAACATTTATGAATTGATAATACTTGAATTATTTAAACTTTCTGCTGAATATGCTTTATAATTTTTAGGTTAATTTTTTTAAAGTAAATCTTGTATAATTTTTAGGTTTGTTTTTTTTTAATCTTGGGTATAAGAAAATTTATTAAAAAAATATTTAGTCAAATATGTAAGTATTATAAACTTTTGTAAAATGCCGTTTATGTTAATAAAATAAAATATCCAGAAAATAATATGTTAAAAAAGTAAGAAAATCTTGTAACGAAAAACTCCCTCAGAGACGTAAAAAATGTCAATGTCCAAAGTAATATTGTTCAACATAGAGATAGCTCTTCCAACAGGCATAACCATTGGCAGGTTGGTCCTGTATATTGTAATTTGAAACAGTCTATACTGAAGCTGTCTAAGGTAACTATCCGGAACATAAAAGCTAATGCTCCGCATAATTTCAGCGTTGTCAATATATCAGGAATCAAACCCGAAACCTTTCACATGGTAGGCAAATACGATGATTACTACATCTTGGGTTCTATTCTGAATCACTCGCGTGGCATAAGAAAACCGTTTTTCTTGTGTATTTACAAAGAAAATACATGAAATAATACAGCCACGAGGCCGGCATTATACGACGTGATATAGTATACCGCGTGCCTACTGACAAACTGGCAAGATGCTAACGGATAGTATGGAGAATGTAGGCTAGATGCTTCAACGGTTGCTCTGATAACATTGTGAATGCACATATTGGCTGCAGCACGTTTCTCCTGCATTGCACTTATTTATCTTCATGCAGTTCCAAAGGTTACATCCGTCTAAGTTGCTAGTGCTTTATTTTAAATTGGGAAGATCACTTTAACCATAAATTTGTTTATTTATTTACGCCCGAAGGGCTTTTACATATACAGAGATTATGAACAGTAAAAAATAACACAAATTTTTTTTTAAAGTGAAAATAAAAAACTAATTAAATACTAGAAACTAAAATATTATTCCATTTTCTTAAATAATTGTATCTTAAAGTTTGATAAATAAAGTTAAAGCAAACACATCTAGTTTTGGTCATCAGTTTTTTAAAAAAATATTAATACTATTATTCTTTTATATTATTTATATAGGATTCATCGAATCTCTTATAATCGTCAAAAAAATTATATTCATAAAACATAAATCAATAATTAGTAAATAAAAGCTACCATACGAATAAATTTGAATCAACAATACAATTTAGATCAAAAAACTAAAATCAACTTACACTTAACCACTGGCCTCTTAAACCAGCCATTGACAGATAGCCCTGTAGATGCCTGGACTTGGACTCTATATAACCTTCTCTTAAATGTTCTTAATCCCTGTTGTAATATGTTAAAATCAATCAATTAAAATCAATAGTCATGAATCTAATGCCAAGCTGTCTTGTCCTGCTAAGATTCTTCGACTCTGTATTAGTTCTTCCCAAACAGGTCGTGCTTGACAAAATCTTTCTTTTTTTTTTAGCAAAGCCTGAATTTCAAGAGATACTTTATTCTAGAATCGTATCTAGTTTAAAGCAAAAAAATTAAGATTTTTTTCAGTCAAGTAGTGGGCACAACTAGCGTATCTTTATTTCTAGCGTATCCCGAGAATTCACTCTCTCGGGAACAGAGAATTAATGTGCGAGTTTGACTTAGATATTTTAATATATGTAAAATAAATATGATGCCTGATAAGAGCTGAAACTTTTATTGTTGGGGTGAGATTTACAAACTTGTACTTCACAAACCTCAACTGATGGAAGAGTCGAAAGAATATAGATGTTAAAATATAGGCAGAATAGTGAATGTTACACAGTGTGTTAAGTGGCTACTTTAACCAGCCAATGACAGGCCATAACCCCTGCGGATGGCTAGACTTCTATATTCCCTTTTGTAAAATGTTTTTTATTATAACACTTATGATAACACTTAAGAAACCCTTCACAAAGCATAAAATTTCACTAAAATAGGCCGGGCACAGGGTAAATTCTCAGTGTATTCGGCCGGTAATGCCTTAAAACAGGTTTTACCAAGTTAGGCAGACTAGACATGATCCAGAGAAATCTATTACCCAAGTGTGTATAAAGTAGATAAAAAAATTGTTATTTTTGCTAATAAATCATGATTGTTATTAATTTTATTATTATTTTTCTAATAAACACGTTTGTTAAAATAAGTATTAAGTGAATTATTACATAGTCTCATGTAAATTCAACGGACTAATACAACACAGTCTCAATTAATAATCTCGCATTTCATCAAACATATTCGATTTTGATAGGATAAAATTACTCACACTTTTTTTTTTTTAATGTAAGTGAAGTATTTATAAGGCGATAAGTGCATTGACAGAGTTCATTGTCCAATCGCTTTAACGAGATCTGACCGCGAGAAAAAGGTTAACCGGTGTAAAAAATATTTCGAAATATTTCCCCAGGCGATTGTGACACATAAAACAACATTTCTGGTTTCATTACTGGCGAGAATTGCAAAATTAACGAGAGGTACATATGACCATGTTATTACTGCTAAAAATAATATACTGTATAAAATAAATGACCCCATGAAAAAAGTATCTAACAAAAAAAATGATAATAATAATATTAAATCTTTACTCACCATAGTATAATTTTTTTAAAAGAAATAACCCGTTAAGCCTTTATTTTGAGGCTTGTCAGCAGATAGGATAGAGGGGATATGGAAGAAGGTAATGAAAAATTCACCACAACACCCAGACCAATCGAGCAAAATCTTTCTTGGATTTTTTTCTTGCGACTGACGGGAATCGAACCCGCAACGCCAGTTTCACAGTTCGCTGTCTAACCAACTGCGCCACGGCGCCTGTATAATATGATACATACGAAAAAAAAAAATTGTCCTTAAATAAAACAAAGGTTAACACGGCTTAGTGGCAGACTAATTGCCACTAGCAATTTCTTACAGTCTGACCTAAAACAATCCAAAAATACAATCATGAAAAATTAAAAAAAAAAAAAACAGTTTTAAAAAATTAAAAATTAAATGCAAAAGTATATAAATAAAAATTTGTGAAAATACAAGCAGTAAAACATTATGAAAGTTATGTTGTCTTTTGATGTTGTTTACATTTAATAAATTTTAATTTATTCAATTCCATCTTCCAAATATACATTAATACTATTTATTTATTAGAATATTTATTGGGTAACCGTATTCTGCTTGCGTAAGAAAGGGTGTTTGGCACATATATTGTGCTTTATTTAGTTATAAAGATGCTCAACTTGCTTTGTTTCTTTGTTGTTCTCAATAGATGTGTTTTTTTTTTATTGTTAATATTATTTATGTCCCGAATTGAGTTGTTGTAACTCCTGGGAATGTAATTTAATGTGTCATACCTGTAAAATACTATGTGTTTTATGATTTATGATTTATAACATTTAAAAAAATAAAAAATAAAATGTGTTTTATAATATTTATTTGAAAAATCAACCGATGTATCTAAATTGAAGAATAGTTGGGGAAGTGATCTTTTCAAAAAAATGAAAGAAAATAGCACAAGAAATACTGAAATTTCACAATAAAAAACACGTGATCTTTAGCCTTAATAGAGAATCATGTATTTAAGATATTTAAAAAAACTCTGCTAGATACAATATTATGAAAATTACGTTATAAATCATTTCAAATTTATATTCAATTCAAAGCACATCTAATTAGTATTGTATATGCATATAATATCAAATACTCGTTAGAACCTATGGTAAAAGCATTCAAATTACTTCAAGGATTTATGTGTGTACATAATATATATGTACTCGTAAATACAAAATATATCTAGACCAAATAAGACTGAATTATCTTTAAGATTACTGGTTACGTTTGAACTGATCGCCTGGTTGGAAATTGTAAAGAATTATGAGAACAAGGTTACTAAACGACTCAAGGGTGATTATAATTAAAAAAGTTTTTTTGCTGATCAGGTTTGATTTTAAACAACTGAAAATACTATAAAAGCTCATCATTCACTGATATTTAACAATTCAACGACTAGAATTTAAAACGAATTCTGATTCAGTGCAGACAGAATCAGCGTTTATTTGAATTAAGTACAGATTTATTTTCACAATAGGGAAAACAAATAACAGAGTGAAAAAAGTACAAAATATAAATTGTTAGTATGTTTGCAAGCTATCTCACCTGGCGTGGTATTCTGGATCTTCTCACCCCCAGAGAGTGATGAATTTGAAGATTTTTATTTTTCTAATACGACAGCACTTTGTTTCATATAATAGCCATACTAATGATTAAACGACAAATCGCACCTTCAGAACGAAAAAGATATAACAAAAAAAACCTTAAAATGAGTTAAGATCATAAAACGACTTCACTGAATATTATTCATCTTTCTGCATTAAAAAAATGCTACATTCGGGTGGGAATAGGTAAAAACCGTTACATCTGTTTCTTTGATAATCAGAGAATTAAGTTTCCCGTCAGTACGGAAGCGACGCTATTAGTTTTGTGTTTATATTGCTGTGTGAAGGACGCAACGCAGACACATAAAGTGACCGAAAGCCGGTTGAGTCGATTTTATTCCGATACAAATTATTTATTTTTATTTTTTTAATATTAAAACGAGTAATACAGCTTTGTGATTGTTTCGTTCCAACTAACCGATAATTTTAGTGACTTATTTTAGTTTATATCATTTCGTGAATAAATAAAAACATACGTTTGGCGACCTGATCTGACCTTATAAAAATTATGTTATTATCTTATTTATCAAAGTGCATTTGTTTATTGATTTTTTTCAATCTAATAATGACTAAATAAATGCATGTCTTGTTTAAACTTATAATTATATCCTTTTATAAGACTTTTTTTTCATATATTTATAGCTGAATGTCTTTGGTAAATTTTAACTCAAAATTTGGTGATTACTTCGAAAAATACGAAATCATTGACGAAAGAATACGAAGGTGTCACAATTTACACTTTTTTTCACTTTCCCAAAAAGTTGATTTTTTTTAGTTGAGTCGGGGGATATGGAAGGATGCAATGAAAAATACCAATTGAAAAAAAATCTTTTTTGTTTTTTTTTTCTTGCAACTGGCGGGAATCAAACTCGCAACGCCCGTTTCACAGTTGGCCGTCTAACCAACTGCGCCACGGCGCCTGTCAAAAACAGAAATAAAACAAATACGGTTTGGTCAATTCAACCTAATCGAGTATTTCGGGTAATGTTTAAGGTCGCAATAATGTTCTTAATGAATATCATCATGTTTGATTTCACGTGTTTGTATTTTTTGACATTTAATCATCAGTGTGGCCATAATACGAAGCAAATAGACGCATGAAAAAAATAAATATCCCCAAATTAACCACTCTCCAGGGGATACAGAAGAACTCCAGGTGTGAGATGGTGAGATAGCTAGCAATTTTCATTTACACGGGTCATCTGGAACGTAGTTCCCGTTTGGGAATATAAAAAAATCTAGTATTTGTATTATTTTTTTACATGGCAAATTTAAGCATTTTTTGTAAATTGTGTGAGGTTTTTGTATCCTAGCGTTATATTCCTCCGCCGCCAGTGTATTTAGATACGTAGCCACAGTTGCTTAGGGCTCTTTATCACTTTCAAATTTCTGTTCTGCCAAAAAGTCCTTAAGTTTTGTAAACAGATGGTAATCTGAAGGAGCCAAGTCTTGACTAAAGGTTTAACGGTTGAAAGTTTCCCATTTGAATAGTTGAAAAAAGTTGTTGTGTTATTCCAGCCGTATGGGGCCTGGCATTATCGTGAAGGAGAAACTGAAAGCGAAACCACGGCCGAAACTCGTTTCATTGGCCAAAACTGGCCGAAACTGAAACTAAAACTTCATTTAGTTGCATGTAAGTAGAAATTTAGGAGTTTGAAATTGCGAATAAGTAAATCAAAACTCAATATTTAATCATTGTAATGTTTTACATTGATTCATTTTATTAATTTGACTTGCGCTTGTTTTTAAATGTACTTTAAGTAATTAATAAATATATCTTGATTTCTTTATTTAAAAAAAACAATGTGAAAATTTTGAAAATCAATATTGCAAAAGCCGATGTACTGTGTAATACTTCGTGCCTTGATGCTCTAAATCTCCTGACTGTAAAACCAAATCATCGAAATGCTCGAGAGTTTCAAATACCTGGGAGTTTATGTTACAGAAAAAAGCAGCTTTCAAAAAGAACTGGGAGTGCGGCTAGGAATAGCAGGCGCCACATTTAACAGTATAAAGGCTGTCTGGAGATCGGATATTTACTCAGTGAAAACCAAATGTCGCTAAAATAACGCCTGCACAACACTTATTATCATCTACGGATGCGAATCGTGGGCATCCTGGCCCCTCAGTAGGGCCCAAGACAGCAAAATTCTCAGTTTTAAGAATAGGTGTCTCAAAAGAATATTGGGTGGGCGGTGCTTTGTGAGGAATGAAGTAATAAAATAACGGACGCAGCAAATTTCGGTGACATTTGTCGTTAAGCGGAGGCAATACGGTTGGCCAGGTCATATGCTGCGAATGCCTCCTGAAAACCTTAACCATGCTTGCCTACTTTACAAGACATCAGGTTCTCGACGTTTTGGACGTCCACTGCTGACTATCCGTCGGCAGTTTATATCAGAATTTTCCAATTAGGGAGTGGACATGGAATGATGATAATTTCAAAACACAATTTGATATACTTAAAGTGCGTCCGCAATGTCCAGTTGTTGTCGACTATTTGTACGATTACAACTAAGCGTACCGTTGCCGATTACCTTCATACAAAATTGAAACCAGCTCTCACCAATCGCCTTACTAAACCTTCGCTGGGTACAATAGTGCTTGCGCTGGCGGTCAGGAAGTATTTTACAAAGCCATCAACGCAACGAACCGGCATTAAGTCATATTCCACCCGGCATCGTTCCTATAAGCGACTCAAAAAATATATTCTAAAGTTATTGAATTAAATACACGCTTATCTATGCATGAGTAACTGCATACGCATCAAAATGAACTTTTTCCATAATAGGGAAATATCACATACAACGAATACTGATAAAAATATATAAAATGGATTTTATAAAACTAATTGTACTTTCAAAATCAATATGGATATTATGGAGAAATTTTTTCATGTATAAATTTTTAAAATATATATTTTTTAAAATACGTCACTAGAAAAACGCAACATGTTTGGCCTTGATAGTTGTAACGTCAAGATTTGTTACAATGTTCTAAGCAAATTTGAATGGTCAGGAACAAAAAAACATGAATCGTGACGTATTAGGGGCATGGCCAGTGGAATGACAGTTTTTGCGGGAATTCAAAATTACGAATTTAAAAATACCTATGTTTTTTACTGGACAGTATTTCATGGAACTTACTTACTTTAAAAATGTTTTAAAAAAGTGAAATTTAACTTTTAAAACTATTTTATAATTTTTTTGCGTCCACGTGGATGAATAATACATTTTTGTGTGTAAAATAGAATCAGAATTCTTGAACAGCGTTGTTGACTTCATGACTACTCTCAGGTTGAAATTCTAAAAAAGGAAATTAAAAGTGTAGTAGTTGGCGCATTTGGCTATCATGCCTGGGGTTTTGGGGTCGATTCTTGGTAGCATGGACGTGACAGATTTGTTAAAACACTGCAGTAAATTGTTGTTCCGAAATAAACTATTAATGCGTGAGACTGATAAGCTGCGATTGAAGTTCCAATGCTGTGTTCTTTAGACCTCTGGTTGTGGATTAGAAAATCATTACAAAAATAAATCAAATATGCATATATGTGTGCATGCATGGCCTTCTATGATAAACGAAAGTATAGATTTGTTTAAATGTTTTGCGGGCACTCGTAACAATAGAAAACATGAATTACATTACAAAAATATATTTAAAACTTGGCTTAAATTTTTTTAATTTTTTGAAATTAGGAATTTGCTCTAAATCAAAAAAACAGCCTGTAGATAGCTCTGCGGTCAAGCTCAAAATCAGGTTGCTCTGTTTAATGTTAACTTTCATCGTGGGCAAAAAAAAAACAGAGACGTTCTAAGGAATATCAGAAATTAAAAAAAACAAACTCGTCGCCTACTTATAACAATAGGTACTGGAGAAAATCAATCTTCAATTTGGCTTAATTTAATTAAAACACCCGGGCTTAACAGTTTCGGCTATTTGTTTCAATCACTATATCAAATTAATATGAGAGTATGTTATGAACCGAAATATTTATTAGCTGGAGTTCTTTATTAAAAGCAAATGACATTTTTTTGTCCGTTTATTGTTTCTCTTCAGTGCGGTATTTTTAATTATACGTTTTTTATAATTTATTAACACTGTTACGTACATGTTATTTTTTTATGTTTTATTTAACTTTTTGCAAATAATGTTATTTGTACATTGGCGGGCTTATTAAAAAATGGCAATTTCTTCCAACCAACCAAAAAAAATATTTTTTTTTTATAATTCAAGTTACAGAACATATTCAATAGAAAAAAAAGATTAAAAAGCTATAGATATAAAAAAATATAAATAAACGTATTTGTTTATAAATTACCTTAAATCAAAACCATTACTCAGTGGGAATGTTTCTTCAGACGTGATTTAAAACGAAATAATGTAGTAACATCTTTGATGGTGGATGGGAGATGATTCCACAGTCGAGCCGCGTGGACACTATATGAGTTAGAGAAGAAAGAGGAATTGTGGATGGGTATTAAGAGAGTGTCTTAAGAATTAAAACGAAGAGGTAAACCATGAACTGATAAACGTTAAAAATTTTCACAGTTTATTTCATAACATGATAAAAAAAGCACCTTTGAAAATTAAATAATTCCTTTTATGCGTTCTCTGTATCTAAGCAGATGAAGAATCCCGTTCCTTGTTTCCGATTTGAACCGGAACCCTAGGCAAAGTGTTTCCGATTTGATCGCTAATCAGGTAAAAATCCTGAACAAGGAAATCAAGTGGAGAAAAGTCCGCCTACGCCTAATTGTGTAGTAGTTGACGCATTCGCTTACCATTCTTAAGGTCCTGGGTTTTATTCTTAGCAGCATGAACAAAAACAATCATTTGCATTGACAACATAAATATTATTTATTTCAGGGGTTTTTCAAACTCGAATATTTTATTGTTATGGACTGGCACCTGAAGCGTTGGACTGATCACCTTAGCTAAATGTAACAGATTAATTAAATATACAGAAATTTTATAAGTATGTCCAAATGTTTGTAGACAGTAAATGCCTAGACTTCTATACTCTCTTCTCAAAAATGATTTCTTCTCTGTTGCAACAAATTTAGATCGAAATATACTTAAATTTGGTTTGCCAATGCAGCGCTGTATGCACGACTTGGTGCGGAAAGAAGAATAATGTTGATGATGACATAAAACTTATTCATGTGTTTTATTGCGATATTTGAATTGACATTTTAAATGTTACGGTTTTAGGATCCTTTACTTCAACAATACAAAATAAATACTTAAATGAACGTAGCTGTGTCTCAAGGATAAACCATATACTTTTTAGGTCGCCGCGCCGCCTGCCGCTTTACATAGGTATACTGCCGAAGCATTTTTTAAAGTAATTTTTGCAAAAAAAGACCGCTACTTCTATCGGCAATTGAAAATCTGAACACACGAAGAATCGGGTTGTGGTCCTGTGCCTAGTATCTCGGACTCACGGCTCAAAGGTTCGTGGTTCAAATCCCACTCTACCCCAACTTGATCCACATTTTCTAGCAGTGAGTTAATTACGACCCGTTTAAAAAGGCCCTCAAAATGAAATATTTGGGTAAATCATAAGAACGCAAATACTTTTTTGAAAATACAAAACTCTATTGCAATATACTACTTAATAATAAACACAGTAGCCAAACTTATTAAAATCTAGTGTCTATACGTTGTGAAAAAAACGAAATTCGAAAAACGATATTTAGTGACCGACCGATGTTTTGGTTTCAGCCAGTTTTGGCCAATAAAATGAGTTTCGGCTGCGATTTCGGTTTTGAACGAAAAAAGGCCAAAACTTCGGCTCAGGCGAAACCTGCTGATGGGATGTGTAGATTGATGTGATTCTCTCCCCCACAGATTTTTAAATATTTTTTTACAAGCAGATATTAGATTTTTGTCCATTAAAATATTTAGATATTGTATCATCATCATCATTCCATTTCCACACCCAATGGTCCATAAGGCACTGCATCTGTACACAGCATATCTTGATCATTTTGTTACATAATTGTAAGATAATCAGTCTTATGCTTCAAGTACATGTCCAGGACTACAAAATAATTTATTGTGAAAACTCTCTTTTAAATGAATATTTCTTGTCAACCATGTCAGGAATTGAACCCGAGACCTCTTACATGGTAGGCAAACGCGCTGAGCATTAACCACGAGGCTGATACTATTTTGCCGTTGTCTAACGTTAAACATAAAAATTAGACTGAGTTTGTGATTTGTTCATTAGTCGTTCTAAGATCTTCCAAAAGATTTTTTAAATAATTATTTTATAGTTAATAAAATTAAGTTCCTATGGCGTGAATTGAAGAATGGTTACATCTACATTATATGTATAACATAACAACGAACCAAAATGCGTTAAAAATAAACATATTAACTAATTAAACTAATGCCTTTTGTTTCATTGTGTATTTTATTCAACATTTGTTTAATTAATTCGTAGGGTTTAAATATAAAACGCATAATTTCTGGCGGTTCAAAGTGACTTTAAACTTATTAGGTATCGATTTTGGTTTTGGCCAAAACTAAACAGAAGCTGAAATTCAGTTTTCTGTTCGGTTTCGGCTGAAAATCTTTCGGTCGATCACTAATGATCAATGCTGTCTCTTGTGTTATTTTTGGCCTCCAACTCTTACCTTAAAGTACTTTTAAGCATAGTGATTTGTTCTATTGTCATTTTTGATCAAACGGATAAGGTAATTTAACATTATTGCGTAGTGTAAAAATGATTAAAAATTTTAATTAAAATTAGTATTAATTTTTTTTTTTAGTTAAAAATAGTTGAAACTCGATAAAGTAACAAAAAAAAATATTTACGTACATCGTAAGAATACAAACATCTGTTTTATTTTATTTAAAAAATATATTCGTGGGCTGAAGCCTTTTTTAAATGTTAGATGCTTTATAATTTTTTCAAATAATTTTTTTTAACGAGATAAAATTTTTCTTTGAAAATACATAACCACGGAATTTTATAAATTAATAAAACACGTTATTGAGAACATTTTATTTTGACGATAATAAATTGTATATTTAAGGTCAGCACCCACATGTCCACAGAGTACGCGTTGGACGAATTGTATCAAACGGATTCGATTTTTTATTTTATTCAGTCATACAAATAAATCTATTGATCAGTATCGGACGGACCGCACTTGTATGACTAATTATATAAAGAATTCTTAAATCTGTTTGATACGATCCGTCCGATGCGTGCGATGCCAACGTGTCGACACTTACCTTTATTGGACTGTTACGAAAGTATTTTATTAAAATAATGGGAATTATTTTTAAACCTTATTTTAATTTTAAAATATCGGCTAATTACTTTAATTCTAAAATAGCGTAAATCAAGTTATTTCGACTAGACATGACTACGGATCAAGTTTACAAAACACAATAATTTTACATGACTAACAAAACACAATGTCAAAAAGTATTGTTTCGTTGTTTACCGGTAATCAAGCCCGGAAACTCGATACAAAATATAAGTCCCTAGCACTAAAAGATCGCTAATAATTATTTGTGCCTTACGCGCACCATTTGGTGTGACTTTAAAAAAGGTTATATTTAATTGTATATTTTGAAAAGGATGCATTATAATAATAATTTGAAGGAAATTGCGTGAAGAGAATTGTTAATGTCCGTTTCGAAATATCTGTTAATGTTTTTAATTAGACAACCTACACTAACAAGGATGATTTGTATCTCTTATGAAATATGGTCGATTGAATTATTTCACGTTTGTCCAGTCAGTTATTAGATCAAGTAAATTACTACAGTGCGAAAAATATCGCTTGACACATTTTATGAATTTAAGTCTTACTGTCTTGATTTGTAAATCTTAGTTGATATAATTTTGTAGTTAAGACAGTGAGACAAACAAAAAATTTGCTCTCATTTCTATAAATGAAACTTGCAGACAAGGCGATGTCCCGTCTCTATGGTAAAATACTGTTTTGTACATTTTGTTGTTTTTAGTTTACTGTTTTATTTTCTTATTTATTTTTTATTTATAAATCATATAACACAAAGTATTTTACAAGTATAATACGTTAAATTACATTCCCAGGAATTACAAAAACTCAATTTGGGACATAAATAATATAAACATTTAAAAAATAACACATATTGAGAACAGCAAAGAAACAAAGCAGATGTAGCACATATTTAACTAAATAAAGCACAACAATATTTACGCCGAAAACCTTTTCTCACACAAACAGAAAAAAGTAGCGAATCTACCAAGGGAGATAAGGTCATTAACATCACATGCCACGCAGATAATGCAGCCATAGTGATGATGAGAACATATTCATCTCAGTTAGTAAACATCTGAATGCCTAAGAAATGTCGTATAGTACAATGAACACATGATTATTGGAAACATAATTATGATATACAAAACGTGTGTCAGACCGATCATGGTGTATACAACAGAGGCGAGGATAAATAGAGAGATAATAAAAAAATACGAAAAACCAAGTAGAAAAACTAAATAGAAAAACCAAATAACTGCTCAGAACGTCAGAGATGAAACATATATTATTATTATGTTTATTTGAACATATATTATAAATATTATTCCTCTTTGATTGGTTAAAAGTAATATTTAAATAAAAACGATAATTTCATTTTAACTCATATTTTAACAAATTACAAAAAAACATGCAATCCGTATACTATTTTAAATACTGGCGGGGGGATCATATCAATGCCCTACTTTGCCAAGGAGTCCTGGAGCCCATGGCAACGCCTTAAAAGCTCCAATAATACACTTCTACAAGCCACTGAAGATTGGATCCACTCGCTTCCGTTATTGCTGAGTGCTGAAACCGCTCTAAAGATATTATTATTTAGCATTGGTTTGGTATTATTGATTTTGCTTTTTTGTACAATTTTTTATTTTCTTTCTTTTCCTATCTGTTATTTTTTGGTTAATTTCAATTTTCTTTGTTTTTATTTTTTAGTTATTTCAGTTAACATTATAACAATTATTTTCATATAGTTTTTAAAATATCACTATTCAGTTTTTTTAATGTTGTTACAATGATTAGTAAAAAACAAAAAATATCGGCTGTCGATTCATTTGTATTATTGGTTTATTTATGGATTGTTGACGTGTAATTTATTATTGAAAAGTGATTAAATACATTTGTATGGAGAAAAAAAGGAAGATTAATTCAGAGAATGTTTTTTGCTAAATTAATTAAAAAAAAAAAAAAAATACAGTTACATTGTATAAATATACACTAGCAGGCATATTGCTATAAATCATTTTGAAAAACATATTTCTAATAAATTTCATTGTTATTTTATTTTGTTTATTGACCAACGAGCTCTTTTGCCTAAATTGCCATCTTCAAAACTAGAAAATCTTTTTAAAATAAATATTGAAATTAGTTTGTGATAGTTATGGTTTTTGCTAATTAAGAGCTACCTATTCGTAATTTTAAAAATAAAATAATAATAAAAACTTGTAAATTTGAAAATAACAGTAGAAACAATAAATTATAATGACTACACACTTTTTGATAAGGTCAGGAATGCATAGGAAGTGCTCAATTGGTAATCCTTTCACATTGATGTAAAATGTCAGTTGCACAAATTCATTTGCTAACAAGCTTGATTTTAAATGCAATGGTGACATTATTAGCTTGTCAAACGGGAAAAGGGGATAATTTCAATTAAATATGATTTGTTATTTCTAATGATTATTTTTATACCTGTTTCACCTCGTTACAGCTTTTTATTGGTGCAAAAATGGAAAGCCTTTTACAAAGTTTCCATTAAAAATTTTATAAAATTTTAAGATGGTCCGAAAAAACTGAAAAAAAATAAACGCACAATTTAATGTGAAATGTAGAGGATAGAAATGGCGTTTGTTTTTAGGATTTTTAAAAAACGTAATCACAAGAGATCAAACGAATTTACTAAAATAGGCAACCATAATCATAATTTAAACAACATAAATAACAATAAAATATTGATTACAATTTAACTCAATGTATTATTAAAATATTAGATACTTAATGCAGTTATCAAACATATTCAAACTCGTTTGTAATATAAAATTTATTCATAGATAACTTATATCGGTATTAAGAGAAAGAGAAACTTGATTCATTTTCGTTTCTATAGTAAATATAACGACGTGGTAAAATTAATTATTATTTAGGTATACGTGTTTTAATTGGTTGTTTTATTATTAATCACGCTTTGTTTTTTATGTTTAATTTACACACGAATCTGATGTTTTATATTGACCTAGAAAACGATGAAAACGAAATTTTAGGCTTAAGATTTTATCAAATTATAATTAGGTACTGTAAGTACGTACATATTATATATGCGGTGTATATAACGGATGTGATTTTTGTAGAGATAGGTTTTTTAATTTGTAATACATCTCTGTCATGATGATTATTCTGAAAATGAGAAACGATTATATTTTGATATATTTAATGACTCGGTATGGCAGTACAAAAAGAAGTTAAAGGTAGTTTTGTAAAAATTATTAATTTTCCAATTTGTAAATTTTTTCTAAATTTTCATATGAACAAATAACTTTCGAAGCCATTATTGATGTTCTAAAATAGTAATCCTGTATATATGTACATAAACAAACATATGTGTAATCATATATGTATGTGTGTATATGACCCACAAATATATTTTTTTCGTTTTTTTACTACTTTTTAATATTTTTTTACATGCTTTAAATTTGGGTTTAAGGCCGGAGCATCCGTGACAATTGTTCGTAGATTAATTAGGTGGTTGATAGATTTCCTGATTAAGGTTAAAAAAATAGTACATTTTTGATAATCATTGTTCAATAAGTCCACTTATATTTACTACACATTGTCACATACATGACACAATACTCACACACCCATACACATAAACGAATACCCTTACACAATATATATATATATATATATATTCACCTCACTAATATGTACACTAATAACACAGATACACTAAAACAAGTACTTGTTTTAAATTATAAATATTATTATCTTATAGTTAAAGTTATCTTCATAATGTAATTGAGACACATTTTATAAATATATTTCTACCAACATATTGAAACCATTGTACAAATTCTATAATGTGTTTTGTTTTTATGAGAAAAATATAAAATGACTGTTTTTTTATTTGTGCTCTGTAACAATCCTTTCTCTTCCTTAATCTCTCCTCTTTTTTTTTTTCCTCTTTCCTATTTTTTCCTTTTTCCCATTGAGTAATAGTTTTGATTTAAGGTAATTTATAAACAAATACGTTTATTTCTATTTTTATATATTTTTAACTTTTTAATCTTTTTTTTTTCTATTGAATATGTTCTGTAACTTGAATTATAAAAATAAAACTTTTATTTTATGGGTTGATTGGAAGAAATTGCCATTTGGCAATTAGCCCGCCAATGTACAAATAACATTATGTACAAAAAGTTAAATAAATAAAAAAAATAAACAATAATTTAATTAATAAAGGAACACCAAACACTCGAACAACGCTAGCAAATTGTAGAAATTTATTATTCAATAGTAATCAGTTCGATAAACGTATGGCGTTCTTCGTGAAACAATGCTTTTACTCGGTGAAAAGTTTGGCGACAACATTATTTCCGGAAATGGTTGTATTAATTGCGATTCACAATCCTGTGATTTGACGTCATTTGATAATTTGACTATGTTTAATCTCTGAACGGAACTCTTATCTGCCTGTGTTTTTTTTGTCCCATAGAAGGGAGGTGGTAAATTACTATTTGAATAGTACCCTAACTCACGAAAACCGCCCGCTGACTATGCTCTAGGACCTGTTTCGTCTGCTCCAAGGCCTGAAATGTTGTTAGGACGATTAGGGTCTTTGCACAGGATCGTTTCTACTGTTGATATTAGAACAATAAGGGTTTTTGCGAGGGATCAGTGTTATGGTGAGAGGTCTGTTCGCAAAAGTTCGATAGGGATCATACTAAGATCTGTGTTAGGACTTTGCTAGTAGTGTATTGATAATTTGATGTACCTATGTGCTTCGGTATGCGTATTTTTTTCATCTGTTACTGGAGTCCGTGTTGTATCGAGTGAATTTTTCTTATGTTTACAATATGTTTTTGGGCTTAGTTTGTTTGTATTACTTCGTTCTTCTTCCTTTCCGAAACGGTATCGGGAGCGTTCGGTCACGGCCTTAATTTGGAACTAACACTGTATTTCTTCACTGTCATACTGGGAAATTAGAGAAAGGCGATTGTACTGACCATGTGTATTTGATTGATCACAAATTGACAATACTACAGTGAGGGATACAATGAAAGCTTTTAAAGTTTCTGTGTGTTCGTTTCCGTGGTTTGATGGTAAAGAAATATTCAATGTTTGCGTAACTATTTTATTTAAATGAATAGTGAAAATGCGAAACTGAAGAAAGCCACAAGTCTGTATGAACAGTTTCGGGAAAGGGTGGGTGCTTTCATTGTATGTTAACTCTCTATCGGCTCTATCCCACTGCATTTCTCTTGAGAATGCTTGGCACTAACAGTTCGAAACATTGAAGGGATGGGTTCACATTGACCCATTTTTTCAGACTAATAAAATGCTTTATTGAGAATTCAGCAATTTTATATGGTTATCTCCGATAGCGTTAGCACATACTTTTTTACCTCCCGGCTTCTAGAACCAACCTGCTTTTGGTTATACCGATTGTAAGAGCAGTCAGGCAGCTAAACATTATCACTTTGGAGAGCGACATCTTTCACATCAGAGAAACTTTGTTTAAGAACCAAATACTCTTATTATTGAAGAATATTATACATTTATAATTTCTGGCTATTACTCAGGGGTATTTGGTTTGATATGTTGTTGCAATATAACAATTTTAATATTTGGTCTTACTTTAGTGTTATTTTGGTAAAATAAATTTATTTGAATTTGAGTCAATGAAAACAAAACAACAGGGTTAGAAACATTTGAAGCCAATAAGCAATATTTGTTTGAAAAGGGGTAAAAAAAACAAATTGGATCTACAGAACTAGTTGAGAAGATCATTTTGGTTGATTTTTTTTTTTTTAATAACAAAAAATGATTTCAACAAATATTTATGGAAAACCTCCTGTAGGTTACAGAAAATAGTCAAAAAATATTTTTTTTTAAAAAACCTTATTTTTCGTGTTACCATGTTTTACTTAATTAAAAAATACTGAAATAAATAAATAAATTAGTTTCAATTTATATAACATGTTCAATTTGTAATTATACAAACCGTTTTAAGCAGAATAGACGCAATAAAACGCAGAGAAAACCAGTTATAAAAAAACGCTTTTCAATAACACGATTCGGGTTTTAATGACCTTTTGCTATTCATTATTTCGCTAATAAAATATAATATATTCTATCGTGAACATCTTTTTGTAGTGAAGATATATTTCAAATAGTTTAAATCAATATTTTCAAAGTACTTTGAATAAATAATATTAAGTACTTAAGTAACTACTTAGTAAGAGAAAGTTAATTATGTGAATATACGTATATAATATTAAGTCATTTTTGCTTTGTAAAAAATAAGTAGTAAACTTGTGTGTATTTTATGTGCCTACATCTATTAAACGTTATCATTTTTATTATATTTTTGTATATAATTGTTAAAATTTCAAATGTAAATACATCTATGAGTTTTTCCCGAAATTCCATAGAAATATTTTATTAAATAATGTAAAATATGTTTTGTAAATAAATCAAATATTTTTTTCACATATTTAAAGCTATTTTTTTAAATTACAGAATCATTTAAAGCGGCACATGTTTTTTTAATTTATTTTTTTTATTGTTGTTTCAGTAGTAATTGACATTTTAATGTATTTAAAACAAAAAAAGGAAATAATAAACAGGGGCATAAAAATATACACGTAAAAACACACAGAGTAACAACAAACAACTTTACCAAGTACAGACTTAAAAGGAAAATAAGAAAGTTTAAAAAAAATGGGACAGGATAATAGGAAAGGAAGACGGTTTTGAAATAGTTTAAAGAAGAAGTAAATCTAAAATAATACAATAATAATAAAAGTAAGAAAACTAAAAGAAAATTTTCTCGTTTTGTCGCTATCGCAATTTTCATGTATTTTTCAGTCTAACCGATTTTAATATCGAGGACATCAGAGATGAATACGTTGAGGACGATAGCAGGAAAACTCTAAGAGATCGCGTTGAGAATACCAGCACAAGAGACATACTCATATGTGAGGCGAGGACATTGGAATAGATAGATGGAATAGATAGTGAAGGAGGGACTGGTAAGGTCGTGCCCAAAGCATGTACACCAGCCGACTCCCTTATGGTGCACTACATAATCAGCCTTACTGGACAGCTGGGAACCCACCTCACACAAGGAGCTCTTTCGTATTTACGAAGAGTTCAGTATTTAGCATTTTTGACGATATTTTGTTATTTACAGATTCGGAATCACGAGGAAAAGATCTCTATTTTAGTCTTACTCACGTATCAATCTTCCTTTGGGAACCATGAAATCCAGGAAGCAAAACTGGAGTAACTTTATTTTAATTCAGTTTTATTTATATTTTATTTATCTTTTAAATTTAAACAAAAACATATTTTCAATGAAAACAAAATAAATCTCTCATTTTCGACCATTCTTTGATACATAGCAAAAAGTGATGGCATGCATAGTATATGAAACTGCAACAAAAACAATATTTTCTTTTACCGCGTTTTTCTCAGAAACATGTCGAACTGATATACTGCACTCTTCATACGGAGGGCAGAACCACCCTCTGAAGATCAGACAACATAGGTTTTTAGGAGGAAATAATAAAATTAATGGTCATATCTTTATCGGAATTGCATTTTTGTCCGATTTCATTATTCATAATCCAGTCATACATTGATTTCGAGCGCATTTCAATCGCTTAGGTGCATCTGCTCCAACCGCCAAAAATTTACTTTTCTATTTTTTTTTGCACCAGCAGGCCAGGAGGCCCAATAGTTGTGGTGAATCACAGCACAAAACACCCAGGCTTGTGAAAAATCACATTCAATTTTTGTGTTTTCATCGGGAATCGAACCCAGAACTTTCCGTGCGTTCAATAGACTTCATTGCTACACCACGGAGGCCGTCTTGGACTTCTTCATCTCTCTTGAAACATTTGCCGACCGTTGATTATGAATATTATTGTGAACTGATTATGTATGCACGCGACGTCCATCGAGTGAAACCAAAATATAATAACATACTGTTATTTCTAATGTATTGAAATAATACGAACCGTCCATTCCGTTCACGTTTACAGAGGCGATTCTGAACGGTCGTCGAAAGCGAAATTACCCACGTTAAAACCGGCACAGATTTCACTCGATTATATGTCTAAGGACGCACGCCACAAACGCCAAATTAGCGTGCCGCCACTGTGCCGTATGGACTGGTTTGTCAAAGCAAACTTTCTGACTAGCTCCCGCGAATTTAACCTCACGGTCAACTTGTCCATAATTTGAGAATTTTAACATTTTCTTGTTGAGAAACTATATTTCTTATGCTACTCAGAATATTGCACCTACAACAGTAAATAATTGCGTTGTTTTCTGTCAATGCGACAACTATTTGTTAATTCTTTATCGACGATATACTGATAAAACCATATTGGGGTGGTGATTTATAATTCGGTGGGATTATTTTATTTTATTAAAACGTTGATCTGTGTTAATTTTGCGAGCAAGAAAGATGCGGTATGCAAAAATGATAGATAGATGCGGTTAAAAACAGTATGCGGCCAAACGACTCATGGTAAACAAAAACCCTACCTTTGGGGAAGTCAAGAAAGGAGATCAGGGACAGCAATCCGAATGCGAAAACCCCCAAGTCCATTCTTCCAGGTAGTGCCTCGGATCACCGGCAAACAGAACACACTTTTACAACGTCTCTTGCGTTCTGGCTGTTAAATATACGTGGGTATATTTGACAGCCAGAATCTCGATAGGAATGCGAGCAGAAGATGAAAAGGTGTGCGGTTTGTTGTTAGTTTAGAAGTGGCGCGCGGATGCGGGCAGACGAATTGCATGGAGAAAAAACGAGATTGTCATTGTTCGTTGCCATGGATATGAATAATTGTTCCCATAGCAACCGTTGTTACCCATCGCCATAGCAAAATAGCAAGAGGAAACTAAATACAAATTTGGGAAATCACAGGATGAGATCTATGATAGGCAAACCTTCATCAACTGATGGTCCAACTCTGGCACAACCACCTCTAATGTATTATTGCCCATACTGAGAAAAATTGATTTGAATGTTTGATTAGACATATATATTTTTCGGTCTATCTTATTCATATTTTGGATATGATGCATACTCGTGAAACAGTGTTAGTTTTTTTATATTGTTTCAAAAGAGAAAATTTTAAAAATTATACATGATAAACGGAATTAATGGTTTTCATCAGAAAACGTTATTTCAAAAGTACTTTTAATGAATTTATATACATGCTAGCTTTGAAACAAAAGCTATACTACCAGGACAAAGAATCTGCTGAGACATCGGAACTGAAATTTAAAGGCAAATAAAGGGAGAACACCTAAAGACCGAACCTCCAATGGAGAAATAAGACAGACCAATAGCACCCACGAACAGAACAAGAAGAAGATTTTGGACAGACAAAGTTAACATTGTGGATAACTCCAGAATCCCTTGCATTGCAGCTTAGGAAATTCCACCTTGTCATCGTCATCCTGGTAGACCGTCTAAAAGATGAAGAGACAGTTGTATCTCAGCACCCTAAAAGTAACAGCTTTCTGCCATAACAGATCAACAGATCTAAACGAACAAGGAGAAGAATTTAAAAAGCATTAAACATAGTATAACTGCATTTATACCTTATTATCAAATTTTGTCATTTAGGTGGTTTTATCTTGTCTACGACAATATTGGTAATTTTTGTGTCCAGATATATGAAGAAGACAGTTTTGTGTTTAAAATATAGCAGAACAAGAACCAAGACTACTGTTTTTGACTCGATGCCGACGCTCGTATAAATATTCTGGAAAATAAAATAAAGTGAGGAAAGTCGGGCTCGTAGTGTAGTGGTTGGGAGTTCGACTTTTGGCAAAGTTGATGTAAAATTTTGTTTTAAAGATTGTTTGACAGCAATAAACAGTACTGTCAATGTGTTCCTACAGCAAATACGAGCATTCAAAAAGCAAGCGGTTTTATCACTCCTGACTTGAGATGACACACTTCCATGTCTGTCTAGATGATGCCATGACTATATATATTACATATTACATATTTAAATAAATGTCAATCTATTAGGGATTTCATGCCTGATAATTGGATTAAAAAAATATTTTTTAAAAACTGAAGTATTTTACTGTCCTTGGTCTGGTACCTGAAGTTAAACTGATTACCTTCCTTGATACACTGCTCTGAGTGTACCAATCAAGTGACGTATGCACCATCTGGTACGGATAGAGGTATATGATGATTTTTATTTAAAGAAAATGTCTAAAAAAAAGTTATTTAATGCACATAATAAAACGAATGGTAGGCAAATAAGTCAACCTTATCATAACTTGATTTCTGTTATCAAGAATTTCACCTGAGATTACATAATCATAGTCGAAAATACTTTTCGGAGTTCTGGTTCAATTTCACATACAGAACTGTAATATTCATCTGCTTGGACACACACAAAACCAGTTTCGAAAAAAAAAAGATTTTTGAGTGATTTTTCTGGCTCGTTGTCTAGTGGTCAGCACATTTTTGCCTACCATCCAAGAGGTCACGGGTTTGATTCCCGGAATTTAAATTTGTTTCACCGCAATATTTCATAGTCTCTGAAATAGTATCTTTATTGTAAGACTGATCCTTTAACATTTAACCATCGTGTAACAGAAATGATTTTAGATATGTGCCGCATGCAACATAAAGAACGGACAAATGATTGATAATAATGATGATGTTGGAGGATTAGTTGGAGATAGCAGCATCTGGTTGGTTGATTGATAAAATTGTTTTATCATCACTTAAACTATGCATAATTTGATTACGTTTCGTAATATTGCACATTTAATAATGTTCTTAAGAAGATACGAGTACGTCTCGAAACCGGTAGGCATAGGAAAGTCGGTAAGTGGTTATATACAAATATTTACTGACATGAATTGAAATTGTTGGACCACAAAGTAAACGCCAGTTTGAAGATTCCCCAAATTTTAGAGGTTGAAAGCGCTAATCAAACTAAAATGTAGTTATGTATTTTTCTTTTGAAACACATCGCACTCCCAAAAGTACAATGTGGTATATCTAAACTGCCCATTTCGCAAGAGATCAAAAATTATCTTTTTAAAATTGTGTTTCTTGAGTAAGTGACTTTTGCCTGCGACTATGATATTATATACAAGATGTTAAATAAATAAACATATTCACAAAAAAACATGTCAAGCTAAAAATTCATTACACCGTTTTAAAAACATCATACTGTATTAAAAAACGCTGTAAGGGGTTAGCATTTTGTAGTAAAGAAATTAACATTGTAACGATAAATCACTTCATTTTCTTTATCATTTAAATCATTAATTCATCTGTTATAAATAATGATTTTGTATTATTTTAATTCGACACTCGTTTTTATCACTCGTTCTACTTTCGTTCTGCGCGCAGAATCTTTTTTATTAATAAAAACTACTTAAATCGAGAATCGCAAAAAGTGAAAACGGAGAATATTTTACATGAAACTCGACGATAAAAGTTTCACTATCCAGAAACTGAGTGAATCATTAACACGCATGATAAATTTTATACGTTTTTAATTTATTTTTTTAAATATTATTAAGGCAAGCCATCCTGAAAAGGATGATTTCTAATTCAATATTTAAATAAATACAGTTAAATACTACTATTAACACTTAGTTTCCAAAGTAAAAAATGTATTGAAAACAAATGGCATTCTTTACATAATTTAAAACGAAAACCATAAAATCAATTCAATATATCCTTAAGACTTAAAAACAACTTACAAACATCAAAATTCAATACTTAATTAATGCAAAATAATTGTGTAAACGTAGTAGAAGAATATTTGAATAAACTTTTACAAGCACTTAAAAATACAAGACCAACTGAAAAAGATTCTTATTGTAATTTATAAATCAGAATTTAACATGTTATTTCAAAGTTTTAATATTTTTTTATACTATTTCGATATGAATTTTCAATTATTTAAAATATTAGGTGCAGTGTCAAATTCTAAAGAGTTATCCTTTTTTTAGAAAAAGTAATGCAAATTTTAATTAGTTGAGTAAAAGAATTGATTCAAACTATTGTTTGAAATCAAACTCTAACAGAATGTAAAATATTCTAATCCAATGCGGGATAAACCTTATGTTTTAAATTGTGTTGAATTCTTACCATTTTCATTAAGAACTCCTGTTGCGACACTTTTCTTCGAAAATTCAACTTCAGTAGTTCAACTTTTTAAAGTTCAGTCCGTCACAATTTAACACTTCCTTACTGATAGCAAAATATTTTTAATTAATATTTTAACCTGAAACAAAAACACGTAAATTATGTGTGAAAACGCGCATTAAAAATTAAAATTTACACACCTTTTATTGAATTTACAACACAATTTAATTTGAAAACTTACAAATTTTAGTTTAGTTTATTTCACTTATGGTTAGCACAATTTGTCAATGTTTTTTAACTTGTTAATTATGCGCGATTGGGTGATTTTCTCTTCGAGTTGTCCTAGGAAGAAACATTCAAATTGCAAGCACGGGACTAAGTAGCGCGCGTACTTCCAAGCAACTGAATTGTTAAAACTTGACTTAACTTTCATAAGTCCAACACCGCCAAGAAGTGGAGGTGGTAGGTAGAAGCACAATCAAGAGTGCCTCAGAGCCGCCGTCTACAGAAGGCCGCTTCAACATCTCCGGTACAAGAGGAAAACGGGGTGAACGGACAAATTTTTCCTCAGTATAAGCATATACATACATACGACTGCATACAACGTATCTTGATTTCTTTTAAATTTCATCTATCTGAACGGCCATTTCTTTTTTGATTCTTTGCCAAAGCGATTAGATTTCATTGACTCACTCAGCCAATCGATTTTTTCTGGGTATAATAAAAATATTTAATCCATTGTTACAAGTTCTTTAGTAATAATACCCGCCCGGTCGATATTTGAATGAAATGTTAATCGAAAAATATCATACGTCGACACTATCTATAGTCAATTCTAATTTTAATATTAGTTCATAGACTTCAATTATTTATGATTGTTAAATTTCTACGGGAAGTTTTAACTAATGTTTTTCCTGGGGCTATTTTAAATATACAAATGAGTTTGATTCCTTGCAACTACAAAAGCTAATACAAAAGTGTGTGGTACTTTTGATACATCGTAATCATTTATGTAATAAATGTATATTGAGCATGTACATATTGTACATACATCAAAACTTTGCGCAAGATTAATTTTCTATACGAGTATAGGACTTGAAAAAATACTTTTGACTGTAAATTCAATCTAACGATTTCAAAAGAACTTTAAATATTACTGCATTTAAAGTACATATATATTTTGAAAATCATACTCGTAAGATTAATCGTTATGCATTACAAAAAAATGCAAATCAACTCAACAAAATACAAATTAATAGATACATACAGATGTTTATGTACTGATTTTTATATTTAGTATTGTCTAATAATAGGCGTGCTTCTACTTTTCATTATGCTGTATCCCAACTCAACGCAGGGCGCTTAGCCCCATAGAGTTAGAAATACGTTATTATTTTTTGTAATATGTAAATATATATTTATATATTTTTTTTAAAGATTAATATAATTACATAATTGATGCATGTTTTTTTCTATACCATCCACTTTTATAATTTTTTAATGTTATTGCTGTTATTAAAAAAAAAAAAGACTAGCTCTTGTGCTTGTAAAGTGACTTAAACTGTTATATATATTTAGTAATTTGTATAATATAATATAAGGTAACATTTGTATGAATAAATGAAAAAAAAACAATGTTTGAGTATGTCCAAATGCTTGCAGACTTGCTGGATTTCCTCCCTAGGGAGCCATTCATATTTAAATTTATCTCAACAGAGAGGGAAAACATTTCTGAGAAGGGAATATGCTGGTATAATTGGCCACTTTACACACTGTGTAACATTCACCATTCTGCCCATGTTTGAACATCCACATTTCCTCAACTCTTCCATCTGTTGACTTTTGTGAAGTAAAAGAGCTGAAACCTTTATCACGCGTGTGAGATTCATCCGGCTGTGCCAAATCACCTACTAGGCAACGCCTGAAAACAGTTTTCTAATTTGTATACTTCTTCTTTTACCAGGTAGTTAATTCAACAATGTTTGAGTATGTCTAAATGCTTGCAAACTGACTGGATTTCCTCCCTAGGGAGCCATTAATATTTAAATTTATGTTAATAGAGAATGAAAACATTTTTGAGAAGGGAATATTTTTTTTATATTGAGGGCAACAAAATTCATGCTTAAAATGTAAAAAAATGAACCATAACTTCCTATTGGTATGTTGATTCGACTTTGTAGTATCATTTCTCATTCGATGATTCTCATGTATAATAGATAGCATACTTTTGCACGCACATTGACTTGACGTGCTAATTAACAACACCTTTCCTCTGCTAATTATTGTGACGTTTCCTACGTGATGATAATTTAGTTTATCTGATAACGTTTCCAACCTAATGAAACACGGAAGAAGTGAGCAATGCATTTTACTTAACATTTTTAGTATAATGGTAATTATTTATTTTTATTTTTTATTTATAAATCATAAAACACAAAATATTTTACAAGTATATACGTTGAATTACATTCCCAGGAGTTACAACAACTCAATTTGGGACATAAATAATATAAACATTTAAAAAATAACACATATTTAGAACAACAAAGAAACAAAGCAAGTTTATCACTTTTATAACTAAATATAGAACAACAATATATGCGCCAAAAACCTTTTCTTACACAAGCAGAATAAATAAATAAAAAAACGCTTTTAAGAATAAAAAAAAGGAGTGAATCTACTAAGGGAGATAAGGTCATTAATATTTCATGCCATGCAGACGATGCAGCCATAGTGATGATGAGAACATATCCATCTCAGTTAGTAAACATCTGAATGCCTAAGAAATGTCGTATAGTACAATGAACACATGATTATTAGAAACATAATTCCGATATACAAAACGTGTGTCAGACCGATCATGGTGATATATATATATTTCTAAACTGTGTATAGTGTCTAAAGTATTTGAAAGAATAATCCATAACCAACTATATTCCGCCATTAAAAACTCACTGAGTCCATCTCAACATGGCTTTCTAAAAGGGAGATCTACTGTTTCAAATTTAATCTTACTTAATGATTTCCTTACTGATTCAATGGACGGTGGTCATCAGGTAGACGTTATTTACACCGATTACAGTAAATGCTTCGACCGAATCGATCACAAATTACTATTTAAAAAATTAACTAAAATCGGTATTAGAGGTGACCTCTTCAGATGGTTTTCATCTTATATAGACAACAGGTCGCAAGCGGTAGTGGTTAATAATTTTATTTCTAGTTGGGTACGGGTCCCCAGCGGGGTGCCTCAAGGGTCTCTTCTGGGACCTTTGCTCTTCATAATTTTTGTTAACGACATTGATAAATGCTTTACCTCTTCACGTTTGCTTTGTTTTGCTGACGACATGAAAATTTTTGCAACAATCAAGACCCCAGCTGACGTCTTTGATCTGCAGTCAGATCTCGACCGTCTAGAGGATTACTGCAACTCCAACTGCTTGGACCTTAATCCTTCTAAGTGTTCAGTTATTACATTCAGTTGCAAAGTAAAATTTTTACGTACTAACTATGTGCTTAAGGGTCAAAACCTCCAACGCTCATTATGTGTAAAGGATCTAGGTGTCTTCCATGATAGTAAATTACTTTTTGACGCCCATGTTGACAGCATCATAAAAAAGTCATCGCGTGCGCTTGGCTTTGTTATGCGTAGCTCTACGTCGTTCACTATGGCAAAGACACTTAAAATCCTTTACTGTACATTAGTGCGAAGCAACTTAGAATATGCATCACAAATATGGAATCCTATGTACAATGTGCAGATATCACGCATTGAAAATATTCAAAAAAAATTCGTAAGGTTCATGTGTTTCCGGTTGAAACTTGAGTTTAAATCTGACCAGTATATTCATATATGTAAAAAACATCACCTACTGCCTCTGCAAAAACGTCGTGAAATAGCGGATATAATTTATTTACTTTAAATTGCCTCTGGTTCAATTGACTGTCCTGAACTACTTTGCAAACTTTCTATCAATGTTCCTTCCAAAGTTTTAAGAAATAACCCTCTTCTTCACATACCTCTTGTTTCATCTAATTATAGGCAAAATTCATATTTATGGCGAACTTTTAATAATTTTAATGTACTAAATAAATCATTTAACATTGATTTATTTGAAAATAATCTTAATAACGTGCGGCGTTTGCTTTCAAAATAACTCGTAGTATTTTTTTTCTTTTCTTTTAAATTTACATTTAATTACTATTCATTTTATGTTCGAGAATCTTTTTTAACTTACTGTGATGCTACTTGTGAAAACCTGTAATTGGCTTATTTGTTATTTGTTTTGTTATATAAATATGATATAATTATAGCTGTTGGTTATCCAAATAAATAAAATAAAATAAAAAATAAAATAAAATATAATAGAGGCGAGGATAGATAGAGAAAAAAAAAATACGAAAAACCAGGTAGAAAAACTAAATAGAATAACTTAAAAGAAAAACCAAAGAACTGCTCAGAACGTCAGGGATGAAAGTACTAAAGGCAATCGCAGGGAAACCCCAAAGAGGCAGAATCCAGAGCCAAGAAGTTAGACGGAATTGCGATACCCAGTGCATAGTAAATATATTGTAGAGATATTACGTCAATAATTTCATTAATGGACAGCTCCAAAATCCTATATACCATTGCCCACGAAATCCCGGCCGTTTGCCGTCTGCCCGAAAGACGTCCAAGGAGAGGGAAGAACAGCTGAAACTCTTAGTCTCAGGAGTTAGCTTTTAGTTTCAGAAATAATTTTCAGAAATAATTTTCACTCAGATCTTACAAAAAAAGGTTAAGGTAGAAGGCCTTGAGAGAACAAATATATATTTATTTATAATAGGGAAATATAATATACTATGAATTTTTTTTTAAATATATTAAATGGATTTAGAATTATTAATTGTATTTTCGAAATCAATATGGGTATTGTTGAGAAATGTTTTCATTTATAACTTTAAAAAAGAAACTATAAATAAATATAACTAGAAAACGCGACATGTTTGGCATTGATAGTTGTGACGTCAAGATTCGTGATGATGTTTCATAAAGATTTGAAAGAATAGGAACTAGGTTGAAAATTAAGGCAAATCGTGACGTATAAGGGGCGTGGCCAATGCAATGACCGTTTCAAAATTACAAATTTAAAAATACTTTTGATGCTACTAATAAGTGGCGAAACATTTTTTTTACTGGACAGTATTTCATGGACTCTTATTACTTTTAAAATGTTTTAAAAAGGTGTTATTTCTCTATGATCAAAAATTTGGCTGTACTTATACAGAATTCAACAAAGAGTAAAATTAACTCTGTAAATTAGAAAAATGTCTTACTATATGATTTTAAAAAGAGAAAGAAAATTTAAACAACTTAGTACTTAAAGAAATTTTTGAGCTCATATCTATCTTAAGATTACAATTTTATTTTGTATACAGCAATGTAAATTAGATTATAATTTTGCGCACAACAATTTTTTGTATTTTTTTTGCGTACACAAAGTTAATGCCAATTAATTTATCATTTCATTGACTTTCAAAAAAGGAATGATCGAGACAAGCGAAGTGTTTTAATTGGTCGACAAAAGTGTTTCCACCCACGCCATTATATAAATCTTTGATTCGTACGATGCATATTATTTTTACGTTGTATTATGTAGTGTCTTTGATTAGTTGTAAAAATAAATAAACATTAATTTTAAAACCCACATATTACAACAGAGATTAATAAGCTGGTGGAAAAGAGGGGATATGGAAGGAGGTTATGAAAAATACACCACAACACCCATACCAATTGAGAAAAAAATCTTTCTTGAATATTTTTCATGCAACTGGCGGGAATCGAACCCGTAAAGTGGCTGCTTTCCACAGTGTAAAACATTCACCATTCTACCTTCGTTTGAAAAACTATATTTTTCAAATAAGTCAAGGCAATTATCCCCACGCTTCCAAAGCCAAAGGGCTTTGGACTGCCTTGAAACCCCAGATCAGCATAACTTATCCACTTATGCAGGAGACTCCTTTGGATCTCTGTTCGTCTGACTTTTCAACACCAACTTGCCTGACTTGAGAGGCTCGACGTTTGCTTCTCTATAGGTTGACGCATTATTACTCTGAGCATCATACTGAAGTTATGTCGAGTTGTAACGTCAAGATTCGTGATAATGTTCTAAACAAATTTGAATGGTCAAGAACCAATAATTATGAATCGTGACGTCGTGGAATGGCCAATGGAATGGCTGTTTTTACGGGAATTCAAAATTATAAATAAAATTATTTCTTTTCTACTAATGAGTTACAAGAAATTATTTTTTTACTTGACAGTATTTCATAGACGTTTATTACTTTCAAAATATAAAAAAAATCATATTTCACTATTATAGGTTTGATATAGAAACATTAGATTTTAAGGCCATAACTAATAAAATTAGGGAAAATTTACCTTAGAGAGCCCAGCTGCCTTTTTAAAACGGAGAAGGTTAACTTCTTTAAAAGTAAAGTTCTCACTCACGTTCGTGCGTGATTTTGATATTACTCGGAACAAGCAGACGCGGACATTGTATTGGAAGTCGTTCGCTTCCGGTATCAGGTGCACGAAGTTTATTGTGAATGGCCAACCTACCAAAGTTAGAGCCAGTGGATCGTGTAAATAGACATGGAAAAAGACCTTAACGACTTCTGAAACCGTATTCTAAACTACAATGACACGGCAGAAATTTACCGATATTTGAAGTTATACTCAACATTTTTTTTGTGTCTAAATCGCTATATTTATATAGAAATAATTTATTACAGAAATAAAAGGAAAATGATGCTCACGCAAAACTTTGCGGATTTAAGTATTTTTCACTTCTCTTCTCATCAAAGATTTATATTTTGTTTCCGACTCCGGTAAAGTAATTTTAATATAATTTATCTCAAACACTTCCGTTCTCAATTAAATTGTTTGAGTTACAATGATAAATAGAGTTCTTAACTGAAGATGTATTCTCCGCTGTGATCTTATTAGGGCACAAAATAAACTTATGATTAAAATCAATATTTATAGTACTTACTTTGTGATTATCCATGATAAATAACGTTACTATGTATTTATTTTGTGTAAAATCAGTATAACAAATTCAATGTGTAAACTAAGATTAAAACCAGCACAATTACATTAGGTGTTTAAGAACATAATTACAACAAATTTGATTTTCCTAATCACCTTATTAAAAAAAGTGATTCAGATTTATTTTTAGATTTTTGGAGGATGGATCCATAAAGGATTCATAGAGGATCCATTGAGGTTTACCTACGTAGATAGATGCAACATTGTAAAATATGTATTGAACTGTACTAGTAGGGATAATAGATAAACATTTTTTCTAATATAAACACTGTATATTATATTATTATGTGTTATGAATGTTTTTAAATGCCAAAGAATGATGTTTTTGTAAATTATGTAAAGCTACATTAGAGTTTTTTTAAATTTAGAAAATGTAAAGTGTTTCGCATAATAAAATCTAATATTATTTCGCATATTGGAGCTGATTTCGTAGTGACGTGAGCAAGTTATCTTTGCATCAAAAATAAGACCCAGATCTTTTACGATGAACTTGTTGATGAGATTGTTAACCATATTAAATAAAATATTTTTGGACCGCTGGTTTTCTTGATCGATAAAAATATAAATAAAGGCATTTTTTAATATTTAAATAACAACACTGTCTTTTGTAACGCATCAGTTTCAGATATGAATAGATCGGACCAAATCTCGTGAAAATACTTAAATAAGTGTCGTTTTCACATTACGGTAAACGGCGGAATGAACTAACAGAAATACGAGTAGCTAAGCCGAGCAGTAAGTAATGCGTCTGGTAGTCGAGAGCAACTTTCACTCAATACTTAATACTGCTGCAGTAACCAAGTTTGTCCCAGTTTGAAGAAATTCGACCTCAATTTATACTCGCGTATGTACGCCGCGCGTACAGCCGTACAGCCATACGATAACGCTTACTACGAGAAATAAACGTACAATTTGGATTTGATGTATTTCTGCATATTCTCACTTAGTCCACATGCTTTCTTATAAACTTAATATGTTCAAGTTGGTATTTTACAAATGCTTTCATGCCCGCTTTATGATTTAATGCAGTAAAAGATTTGATTTATTCAAATCCTTTTTTTTTTAAATATTGTCTTGTAGAGCAGAAAATTTTATTTCAAATTACGTACAACTTGTATCTTGTATCCTTTTGGTAGACATTTTTAAATTTGGAAAAAAATTGGCACAATTCATGTTAACATCTAACCTATTAAATTACGTATATAACACGGATTTTTACAATTAACTTTTATGATCATTGATTGAAACTAATAAACATTTCCTTTTTTTACAGAAAATATAATAAGTTCACTTTTCTATTAGCAAATGTGAGTATTTAATATAAATAGATGTATCTTCGTTGAAAAATGAAATCATTAATTTTGATTGCATCCAATCGAAGCAAAACCTCCATTATAAAATTACCTCAGGCAGAGAAATCAATGTGGTTATTCGTAAAACAGGTACTTATCTTAAGACAATGGGTAATAATGTTGTTCTTAAATGTAGTCCATTTTGAATCTACCACATCAAACGATAAACAGGCAATAAAAACAGTTTATCGTTTATTATAAATCGATTGTTGCAAAAACAAAAGTTACTCTACTGTTTTAGGATGCAAAGATTCATTGTTATGGCATTTTCTTTTGATAAAAAATAACTAAACGTTGTTAATTTTGTAATTTATCTCGATATTGTTTTAAATGGAATATCATTATACCCTCCGTTGATTGGCTCCTAAGACCTTAGTTAATAAGTATTTCGGATGCGCTATATTAGTTTTCCATAATACAAAATCAATATAAGTTGTCGTTATCCAAAAAAATAAAAGATTTAAAATTATGTTATTTATGTAAGAATTATTTTAGCGAAGAAACATGTGTGGCCGCCTCGTAATGTAATAGTCAGCGAAATTGCCTAACATGCAAGAGGTCTCGGGTTCGATTGCCGACATTTCGAACATGAAATATTTAAAATGGTGTTTGTGTAATGGAATTTTTCATAGTCCCAAGACAGGCGCCTGAAGCATAAGACTGATCATCTTACCTTGGTGTAACAAAATAATGACAAAGATACGCTGCGATCGGTGTACCAATTCAGTCTTCTATGCACCATTAGGTGCGGAAAGGGAGTGTTGATGATATATTAATATGAATTTAGGGTTATTTTTCATTGTCTTTAATTTATTCAAAAATTGAGGGCAAATAATAAGTATTATATATTATACATTCGAAAATAAAACATCTAATGGAATTCGAAAAGATCTTAAAAATGAATTTTTAGGAATCATTAAATATAACCTTTGAATTGAAAAACGATGAATTTAGGGATAAGTTTATTCAAGTAATTATAACACAATACTCGTACCTCTTGTATAGGCGCTGTAGCGCAGTTGGTTGAACGACTAACTGTGAAACTGGCGACGCGGGTTCGATTCCCGCCAGTTGCAAGAAAAAAATTCAACAAAGATTTTTCTCGATTGGTCTGGGTGTTGTGGTGTATTATTCATACGTTTTTTCTATATCTTTTCTTTTCCACCTGCTGAAAAGCCTCTGGGATAGAGGCTTAGCGGGTTATTCCCTTTAAAAATAAAACATGAATCGTTTTTAAAATAAAGTCCGAGGTGAATAAATATAACAATTATTTAAATGAATTATATATCTCGCGCAGCATAGCAGGTATAACATATGTAATGTTATAAGTAAAAAGGGTCAGAACATCATTTTAAACTTTTAAATTGAAGTTTCACCATTTTCAACGTTTATTTAACTGTCCGTTTTTAGAGTTTTAGCTCACAGGGATAGCAGTTCGCCCCCTATAAGCAGATATAGTTTGCACTGAAAGAAACCTTGCAGAAAGTGGACCTTTAGCATTATTTACGTTCGACAGATACTGCAGATGGGTCGGCAAGGCCTCTGACTGAAAAAATAAATATATCGATAGATTATTTTTATTTCAAAGTCCTTATAATTTGCTCTCGGGTGTTTTGACAACATAGACAAAAACTGATTTCATGGTGACTACAAAAAAGAGAAAACCATTTTCTGCACTACAGATGAACAAAGCAAATATTTAGCCTTCATCCAATCAAAGACTTTTTAGAATTATCGAGTTGCTACTAATCAATTAAGTTTGCTTAATTCGCATAATTTATCAAGTTGCTCTCTCTTGATGGCGTAATAGTTAACTTTTGAACAGAAGCGGAGCGCGTAACTCGATGATAGGAAAACCAATCGATTTCTCCATCTCTAGATAAATAATTTGACAGTTAGACGATGTTATCCACAGTTTTGCATGCAATAAGATGATTGCATACAATTAGCGTAAGGTTGAATAAGACCCAGAATAGAGATCTTTGAATTAATATTGTTTTCGTGTAAAATATCTCACCTGGGCACGTGACCCAATGCGAATCAATGATGTGAAATAAGCATAGAAATATCTCAACAGTGGCGGATAAGTTTTTTGTAAAGATTGGTTCGGTGTAGGTCACCTATTCAATGATCCATACTGAAATGAATTTAATTCATCGAGTGTGCGTGAATTAGCTACTTAGTCGTCTCGCACAGTTGCAATGTCCCGAACCTGCAAAAAGGGACCAGATTAGGCAACACAACTGGCCGGTTTTCTCTCTGGTTGAAAAATATTTGCTGACAACGCAGTATAGTAGTTCCTGAGATATTAATTAATCAATTAATTAACATCTCGCCAACTATTTTAAATATTACTACGAACATTTTGTGTCATTTTTGAAATGTGTAGTGCCGCGGTTTCCTGCTGCTGATTGCAACACGGTACACATTACAAGGACATAAACACTTTTTTTTCCTACAAAACTCACAGTTTACCTTGAAAATTGCTCCTGCAATGGTGGCCGAAACGTCGGTACGAATCCAACGTATTTGGGATCACACAAAAAAGACAGTGACCGTGAAAACTTACACACCTTTTTTATATACCTTTGGGTGAAAGATTTTTTTTTCACATATTTTTTATTGATAGTAAAAGGAAAAATATTTTTTTTTATGACGAACAAATATTTAAGTTAAGAATTTAAGTTCGTAAGTGAAAATTCTTGATGGAAGTTCATTGTAATTTATTATATGTAAAAATTTGGAAAATCCAGTGACCGGTTTCATCGCTTCATTCATATTGCAAAGGCCATAAACTAAACAAATTAGAAATTCTCGAAATTAATAGATTACAAAATAAACCCTACGTAGAATTACTTAATGAACAGATAACACACGTGCATTCTCCATTACTTTACCCATTGTAATATATTTTTACTAACGACTTTTTAAACTTCGTTTTTCAGAAATCATAATTTACAAAATCACACTCACAAAGGATGGGACTCTAAAAATAAAATAAAATACTTTAACTCATTAAAATAGCATTTTATTAACTCATTAGTTAAGCCAAAAAAAAAAATTTTGATAATGATCCTTAAGATTAAAAAAACTGTCTTTAATTTATTTTCATATAACTTTGAATTAGCTATCCTTACCTCTGTTTTGTATAAATACATTGAACTCCTTAATTCAATTCAATTCAATTCAATTTATTTATTTTAAATATAACATATACATTACAAAAATATATTCAATACGTATTTATTATAAAAAAGAAAAAAAATACACGAAAGAGACTCATGTCAAAGTAGTCGAAGAATCCTGCTCCGGAAAACCCCTTCGGATACATGGAACAGATCAATATCCAGAGCGATGTTGTTCAGCATAGCGGTAGCCCTTCCAACAGGCATAACCATAGGCAGGTTGGTCCTGAATATCGGAATATGAAACAATCTATGTCGACGCTGTCTTAGGTAATTATCAGGAACATACAAACCAATGCTCATCATAATTTCAGAATTATCGATCATACCGCGCAACAATCGATAAAAATGTGTAGTCAAATACACATTCCTTCTAGTCTCTAAACTGTTGTAGCAAAGCATACCCTGGAGAAACTCGGTCGGGTAGAGCCAAGGATAATACCCGCACTCTCTCATAAAGATACCAGTCTCGAAGATGTCGCGAAAGCGACGAAACCGGTCACTGGATATTTCAAATTTGTGGATTAAAGTATCACTCGTCTTTTATTTACATAATAAGTTATGAATTGTACAAAGAAGTTAAAATTAATTTTAAAAAGGAAAACCTGATCGATTTTGCAAGCACAACGACAATATGCATCCACGTGGACATGCAAATTATGACGATGGCAAACAAAATGTTGTGTCAACTCACAGCATTTCGAATCTACCGGGTGGCCGAATTAAAATCGTCTTAATATATTCATGCATTATCTCTAGTCAATGTTGCGATGGACGCGGGCGCGGGCGCCTACACTGGACCCGAGAACCAATTAAACCATAAGTCAGAAAAAATACTCACCAATCATTATTGGGTAACTCGTAACGTAACTTAACCGGTTGGCGTAGGACAATTTTCAAGATGAAAATTCTATACGCGGTGCCCTGAAACTAGAGATCATAATTTTAAACCATCACGCGATTTCCGCTTAGGAGTCGATAGAAAGAATAAAACGTCATATGACATATTTTTAAAAATATGTATTTTTATTTTTCTGAGTAAATATCCGACCTACAGACAGCCTTCTGCACTCCCAGTTATTATCAGAGTTTTGAGTGGTTTCCTCTCCACATGAGCAAATGCTGAGAAGTTCCTGATTGGCCCACATTAGTACAATTAGTAAATTAGTAAATTTAAAGAAATTTAATTGCAGAAAAATCCCCTTTTGAAGTATAAACCTTGTTTTTTATTAGCAAGGTAAATGATAAAGCAACTCCTGTTTAAAAAATATTTTTAAAAACTCCCAGTTATTTTTGAAAGCTACAATTTTCCGTGACATATTTTCCCAGGTATTTGAAACTCTCGGACCTTTCAATGATTTGGTTTGACAGAATCGGGGGATCTTGGGCATCAAGGCATGAAGTGTTAAGCTAGGGTTTCCTAGGACAGCGGTGCCCGTATTTTAACGGCCGTAGTGAACGGTGATGCGGTGGACAGCCGTCGTAACGATGACTAGAGTGTGGTTTCTGAGGAAAACGGTGTTATCAACACCATTTAACACCGTTTCCCTAGGAAACCACTTTCTAGTCGACGTTACGACGGCTGTCCACCGCATCACTGTTCACTACGGCCGTTAAGATACGGGCACCGCTGTCCTAGGAAACCCTAGCTTTATACAGCACATGGGACTTTGCCATACTGATTTTTAAACCCATGCATGCGGAGCACCTATTAAGGCTTTTTACAGTGGCCTGAAGATCCCTAACTGAATCGTCAATTTTAACCGCATCACCGTCAACTCTGCGGCATACTCTAGGTCACAGAGTTTTTGAGAAGTGAAGATGGATAAGCACTTGGACAAACTCGAAATATTAAAAAAAAAAAAACTGGTACATGAAGAAATTAAAAAATGGGATAATTGTTTTTAGGCGTTGCCTAGTAATTAAAATAATTCAGATGTAACTCTTCACAACAATAAATGTTTTGGCTATTTTACTTTACTAAAGTCAATGGACGAAAGAATTGAAGAAACATGGATGCTTTAATATGAATAGTGAATATTACTTAATGTGTAAAATGGTCACTTAAACCAACCAATGGCAGGTCATTAGCCCTGTAAACGCCTAGGCTTCCTTTTTTCCTTTTCTCAAATATTTTCCATCTATTTGGTTATTTGATATTCTTTACAAAAACTGCAAATTTCGGTATTATTTAATCATTTGTATAAATTATTTCAATATAGGTTCAAAGTAAAATAAACATAAAAAATGCAGTACGAATAATTAATTTTTTGTACTTTTTTTTGGCGCCACACTGTACATTTGTATATACTTACGAATGTATGTGTTTCAAGAAGTATTCATATATTTATATCATCGCTGTTCAGGCAAAAGAAACCAACCCTAAAAATGACAGTTTTGAATTTAAACATGTCATTCAAAGCATCAAATTATGTTCCTCAAAAGGCAAACGTCACCAAGGTAACTTACTGAGAAAAAATTTGCGTAATTTCAAATTATTTATTTTTTACTATGTACCTTTATATTATTTTTGAAGCGTAAAAAAACACGTATAAAAATAATTATAAAATTTCAAATAAATATATTTATTATTTATGTATGATATTAAGTTTTCTTGTCATTTTTTTTTGATAACTTTTTTAATTTCACTTTTTACATAACACTTTTGTTTTTAAATGTAAATACCTCACTGGACACAACCCGTGTCAAGGCATTCATTTATCTTATGATGTGTAAAAAATAAACATATAATAATACGTATTCATACTTAAATCCACACAGATATTTATACATTAATAAGAGTAAGTAAAAACAAGAAAAAAAACAAAATAATATTATTAGAGTAGCTCCCATATTTAGCTACTGTGCAGACATTAGGTCAAGTAATAAGCTACTGTCTAAGTAGGAACCTTTACATCGGTAAGTTCCCGGCATGGGCGAACCGTGTATAAAAGCGATTATGCATAGCTTTCCATCATATTCGACTGGCCATAATAATGTTTAACTGTAATTTTATTTATAGAAAAACAAATAAATAATTACCATTTATTTTAAATCGTTTCCATCGTTCGTATTTTTATCCTAGTATAAATATCAATATTAATAAAGCGCGCCCAGCGCCTGCGGTTAGTAAAAAAACCAGCCAATTATTCCAGCTTATTTTTTCACACAAATAAGTATACTATGCAGGTTTTTTCTCTTAGATTAAACTTGCAGATGACACAAATTATTTGAAGATTCTTGATTTGAAAAACAGTATTTCAAACATTATTTCTTAAGGGCTATTTTTCTTTGAGATGCTACTTTTGACATAAGACCATAATTACTTTCACACGTCATATTGCAGGACATATAGCGCTCAACACGGCCGTTTTTAGCACTTTTAATTTTTAAAACAATTCGGCCAGTTGACATTTCAATTGAATACCTAATATCGACTGAATTCGTAGTGCTATTTTTTATTGACTTTTTAATTAGTTATGTATTAAATTTCAGCCACCTTGCCTCATTTATACCTTCCAGATTTTTTTTAATGGATCAAAAATAAAAAGTTACCAATGTAATTTATTAAAAACACATAAACAAATCATGGTGTGTACTGTGTACATAAAACCCCCAACACACAAAATTTGATTTTTTCTTGGTCTCCAAACTTTCAAACTGTGATTTCTCAAAATGATGTTTTTTGGGTAAGTAACTTTTGCCTGAACGGAGACGATGTGTAAGTTATAACTTCATACATACATATTTATATATACGAACATGTGTGACAGCCCGGAGGCTTCTTTCGTAAACGCTACTTCCGGTGTTTTACTTCCGAATCAAACAAGTGCCTTCTTACACAATGCATTCAAAAATTCTTGCCATACAAAATATAGCGGAAATGTACTCAAAGTCAACCAGTATTATTCACTTATTTCCGAAAATCAATCAAACTTAATGACCGTTACTCACAGAATAACATTTATAGCATTTCCTTTGAAGTTTTCGCTTTAATTACAAATAAAAATTACCAAGTTTAATTTATAAACATTAAACCGATAACGCATGAAATAGTTTTAAAACACACGTTCACATTTCGACCGATTCTAAAATGAGCAATTTATCATTTTGATTTTTTATTTCAAAAATCAAAGTTAACTGTATTTATATTTAAATATGAAATTGGTTAAGAGGATATGCGACGGGAGAACGGTTTTATGAAAAGGTATTTGGATATAGTCTTTCCGCCACTCTTTTAAAAAGACAACTGCACGTCGGCGTCGGACTCGTATTCACGTTTTCCGCACCCCAAAATTTAGCTGATTTCGTTTTTGTTTAAAGAAAGATTTTCTTAAAAAAAAATGTCGGCATTTTTTGTTTATTATTTTCGAAAATTAACTAATCTGCTTTCTTTTAATACTTTTATTGTCTTTCTATCCAAATTGATATTTTTATGTTTTTTTTAAATGTATTTTTGTACTTTTTAATTTAGTTCTAAATGTTATTTGGAATATTATTTATTACTTTTGTTTCTAACTATGGTATTAAGTGAATTTCTAGAAACCATATCTCAATTATCATTTCAATGATGTTTTTTTTTTTTTTTTTCTATTGATTTTAATACTACTATTATTTTGTATATTTGATAATATGTGAAACTAAATTTGGATAATTTATATTTTAATACTTTTATCTGAATATTTTTTTTACATTGTCTTCTTTAGAATTATATTATTTACTATTTATACTTTGTTTTTCTGGATCAAAATTCTATTGTATCACATGTTCTTATAATTTAATTTAACTGTGTATATTTTATTGTTAATTTTTATGGCTTAACACGGGCCCAGCCTAAAAAGCCTTGATAAGTTCATTCTATTGTATCACATGTTCTTATAATTTAATTTAACTATGTATATTTTATTGCTAATTTTTATGGCTTAACACGGGCCCAGCCTAAAAAGCCTTGATAAGTTCTAAACAAGTGTAATTTCGACAGAATAAATAATTACATTAAAAAAAAACAAAATAGCACTAGTACCATAATTCAGAGAGAAAATACGGATATACGTTTGTAAAAAAAAAGTAAGGCAGCTCATCTTTTTTTCCATCTATCCGCTCATCCTCTACATAATTGAATAATTCAAAGTTTTGTTTAATTACTTCTGTTTAATTGAAATATTTTATTATTATTAATTGTTAAGACGCTATTTAAAAACATGTTTATTTATTAAGAAATGAATTCAAATAAGAATAATTATATTTTACAACTATAAAACTTGATTACACAAAGAAAATCTTTAAACGGAGTCCAGTTTCCTACGGTTGAATTTCTTCCTGACCGCGTCCGCGTCCGCGTCCGCGTCCATCTACAATCTACTCGTTTGATGCGTACGTGATCAGATGTTCTAAAGCACCTAGGTATAGTTGCTGCATGACCTCCGGCGACGCTTGCCGTTTAGTTTCGTCTTCACAAAAGCAAATGCTGAAGAAGTTCCTGACTAGCCTACTTTAAAATATTTCTCCCGATACCAACACTTAAAGATACAATAAAAGCTTATTAAAAGCAGAAAAATCCACTTTCCTGACTTGTAAGCCTTGCACATTATTATGTGTAAATAATAAAAGCAACTTTCATATATTTTTTTGAAAGCCCCATCGTTGCACTTTGCTTTCAACATTTTGGCTACGCGTCCGTTAACCATTCGATTGAATGCCGGCATCTAAAAAAACAGCCAAGCCGTCCAACTGAGTGGCTGATTTAACTGTTTGGCAGTGAAATTTACAAATAATTAAAAATAATTCAGCAAATTTTCAAGGAGAGCCATCATTTAAACTATGTAAAAAAAACACAAAAGAAATCAAAATTGTTTCAGACCGTGTCTTTTTTTATTTTTTTATATTTATTTACAATTTTAAAAAACCCGTTAGGGTTACATTAGAAATTTAATATTGTCTAGTCATTTTATGTCTCGTCTAGTCTAGTTAGTTCAGTCATCATTTAACTCTTAAAAGGCTGTGCAAAAAATCCTTCACACGCGGTGATGAAACATTGTGTTACCTGAAGCAAAAGATTTAAGATTCATGATTTTTTAATATTTTTTACAGATATAGAGATAAAGTTAGATAAGTTAAATATTTCCTTATCCATAACTCATTTAAAATAAAATATAAGTTAGGCCTGTTAAAGTAAAATAAATCATGAATACGGCGATCATTTAACTAGCGTGCACTCTAGATTAAATTAAATAGCAAAATCGTAAATTTCTAGAGTGTGTCAAAAAATATCTACTATAGTGCCATGATCCAGGGAGAAAATACGGGAAAACGTTTGCTTGAATAAAAGTCAGAGCGCCTTTCCTCTCAAGTTAAAGAATCGAACATAGAATTCTACGTACGTGAGGCAAGCGTCTTAGCCATAACAGTACGAGTCTGCCATCAAATTATAATTTTCATTTGACAATTAATATTCAGAGCAATATAGTTATCAATGTATTATGTATTAATTAATTGACGCCTTTGACGTTATTACAATGAATATGTCCGTAATGGCACACCCTGTAGAAAGTCCGAAAAATATTGTATTAATAGTGAAGGTGATTTAGCTTTTATTGATAACATTATTAACATAGGGCAGGGGTGGATTTATTTTTGAGTATTTTTTTTATTTTTATTTTATTTATTTATTTATGCTAATCCATACATTTTACAAAAAGACGTATCCCTAAGTCCATGAGGCCAAGCCTAGTGTTGAGTTGGGATACAACATAATGGAAAGTGGCAACATGTATATTTCAGTTTCAGAGCTGCAAAATAGCGTCACATTGGTATTTTTAGAAACATATTATAATTCGCTACAAGTTAAATCTAAAGACTTTTGGTGGGACGCAGTTTTTTGGGGCAGTTTTATTTTACTCACTTTTATAATAAATATATTGTAACTGAATGTGAATTTTTGAAAGTAATATTTTTTGGAGTAAATATTGTAGCCATTCAGACAAAGGTCACATACCCTAAAAATGATAATTTTCAGTTAAATATGCCATTTGACGTGTAAAATCGTGTCTAAATATTAATTAATATTTGTATATGACCACTTACCGACTTTTCTATGTATACAGGTTTCGAGACGTACCCGTAAAAAGTTCGACCACAAAGTTAATGCTTTAAATAATAATAATGTAAAATCATGACCTTTAAGAAGCAAACATCACCAAGGTGACTTTTTTTTTAAATTGCGTCAATCCAAATTATTTGTTTTTCAACTATGTGACTTCATATTATTATATATCAAATAAACACACAAAAAAAATGTTTATTTTAATAAAAATGATTTTTTAGGCACAACATTAAAATAATTATCTACAAAATTTCTTTTCTTCTCTTGTTATTATAGTTTGCTTTGTACAAATTATTAACAAGCAAAAGTCATTTTAAAAAATTTAACCACTATCCTCATTAAAAATTTTCTAGATATTTTTGAATGTATCAGGAAAAAGTTACAAATGGAATTTATTTAAAAGAATTAATTATTGAATAAATTATCTTGTATGCATAAAAATTATCAGCACCCGGTGGTGCATAGAGTTCTGCATTGGAAAATTACATGCAGTGTTTCTCAATCATGTGTTACAGGAAGACAAGATGATCAGCCTTACGCTTCATGTGCCAACACAGGGACAGTAAAATATTGAGGTGCAAAACTACTTTATAAATATTGTTTTTATCTTGACCCTCCCAGGAATCGATTTTTTTTGGGTTTTGGCCATTGAGTCGCAAAATTGCAATTACATTGTATTAATCATTTGTTCGTTGCTTGCTAGAATTTAATTCTATAATATGGTCTCCTAATTATAATATTCATGAAACGCGGATTGAATCGGTGCAACGTAAATTTTTAAGATCGTTAATATTTAGAATCGGATCAAATACTTTCATAATTAACTATTATGATCGTCTAGAGTACTTTCAAATCTTCAGTTTAGAATTCAGAAGGATTTTGGCCGGTGTAATATTCTTTCACAAATTTATATCTAACTGTATAGATGCCCATGATATTTTTGCTCAGATAAACCTTAATGTACCTCACCGTAACTTGCGTACCAATAATGTCTTTGCTGTGGGAAATTATAAAACCAACATCGGATTCTTTTCTCCTCTACCAAAGATCTTCAGAACAGTGAACAAAATCTCTTTAAACGATACTGTCAATGTGTTCCTACAGCAAAGGCAAGCATTCAAGAAGCAAGCGGTGTTGTCACTCCTGACCGCGATGACTCACCTAGATTATGCCATAATTATAGCTTTCTAAATTTAAATAGATTTTCAGATTGTTTAGATTAAGTGTTATTCTACAATAAATATTAATTAATGCTTCCAATATTAGGGCTTCCATAAGCCTGTTAATTGGCTTAAAAAAAATAAACCGTATTCTTCATCGGCCCGGATACATACTTTGGAGATTCTAGGGCTATTACAAATTTATTGTTTATTCATGTTCATGAAATTTTTTAATGAGTAAATAAATTAAGAAAAATGCATATACTTATGTAAATTTCTATTTTTTTTTTCTAGTTGAGAACGAACGAACAAATTTCAGAAATGAATTCTAGGTCCTTAATTTATACGAAAACGATACAAAATTTGACATGGAATTCACATATTATGAATATATCAACTCTAATATACCTTAAAGGATAAAACACGAGAGTACGTTTTTTTTCCTTTCGATGTTAAAAATGCATAAATTATCGCAATAAGCTATTTTCTTCGCGAACAAAACACCTAAGTCTACTTTTGTAATAATTTTGTTTTAAGTAGGAATAAAAATTTAAAGTCCACTTTGTTTTAAAGCAAAAAACATCAGTAGTCTCTGATATCTTTATATCGTTGGTACACTTCATATTTATATTCTTATGTATTACATTACTTTTTACTAATGTTTTATTATAAATTATACTTTATTACTTATGTTTAAGTAATTTTATGTATGTATTTTATATTTATATAATTACGTTTATATTTTTTTACATTTGATAAGCTATGTATTTATAATTAAGTAGTTTTAGTTTTTTTATTTTTTTATATTAGTATAAAACAACTTATACTTTAATTATAAAAAAATCTCCATCTTAGACCAGGCTGAGCTATGTTTGATGGATACTATTCTAACCAGAAAATACTAAGTATTCATTTTCTATTCACTAGTTTGATTTAGATTCCCTGGTAGTAAATATTTATATTATTGTATATATGCAGAAAATATAAAAAAAAAAAAAAAATATTATAAGCTATTTTAATTTGTACTATTATTATCAAATAATAATTATTTTACATAAAAAGTTCTTTGTAGTTGAAATTATCTCGAATATGAAAAAGAGATGGGTTCGTCTCAAAACCGGTACACATAGAAAAGTTAGTAAGTGGTTATATTCAAATATTTAATGACATTTTCTAAAATTATCTCCTTTAGTTCAAAAGTAATGAGATTTTTAAAATCGCACAATCACAAAATCTTGTTTTCTGAGCATTTCATTCGATGTGACTCTCGTGGTTTATTCTTTAGGGGTACAGATTTAGTTAAGATAAATTACCCTTCTTTTGCCTTGATTTGATAATTTTATGGTCTTTCTTAAGTCCATCTATTGGTTTTGAGTAGCTAGCACAAGAGTCACGATGTTTTTATTCGCATGTAGCCGAAATAAGGGCGGAAACCATTTTGATAGCGTTAGAATAGAGACGAACAAACATATGAAACGAAGGCCTGACATGCTAAAAGGCCTAAGGACTACACAAGTCTGCTAAAGGAAATTTTTTGTCCACAAAACGTCGCCATAGCCACGCCACCTGGTTTAGTTTATTGTCTTGTTTGACGCGACTAATATGGCTCATACTTGTTAATACAATTATCATCATCATAATTTTCTTATAAGCGCATGAGGGTGTATAGGACACTGTATTGGAATACAAAATTCAGCGTATCTCAATCATTTGGTGTATCATGTATAGTGATCAGTTTTATGCTTCCAGTACCAGTCCTGGGCCCTGATTACAATAGGAAATTAATCAATTAAGAGTTATCTTTGATTGTCTATAAATAAAAATCGATATTTGTGTCCGAAAATTAGTTTATTTGCAGTATCTTCATTGGTAACATATAATTAGACATGTTTAAAAGAAAAAAAAATGTATGCATATTCTGGTTTTCATACAGAAAACTTAATTTTACTTTGTAGATAAAATTGGAGATAAATGTTAACTTCCCATCGGAGCACAGGGATAATAAAATATTTTTTTGGGTAAAACCGCATAAAACAAATATTTTATATCTGCTTTAACCGGAATTTAACTCGGGACCTTAAACTCGATATGAAAATGCCCACATGTCTAAGATAAATATCAAGATTTTTGATTGAGAATACCGACACTCAAATATTTTTGTTAATTATTTATGTTTATCAATTATTGCTTAACGTCTTTTCATTCAAAATTAAATATGGAAAAAATATTCTACACTAACTCAGTTATCCCCATTTGCTTTCTTTATATTTTTTCACACAAATTTATATCATTATGACATTTGTTATGTAAATCAAATTGAGCAATACACAAAGAAAGGAATGCCTTTCTTTTAGATCATTGATACAATAAATGTATTATTTTTTCGATAAAATATAATGAAAAGAAAAAGCGAGTAAAAGTAATAATGTTAGCTATGCGTTCGTTTTCTCATTTTTTATTGTTAAAGTTTTTTGTTGCGGAGGTTTTTATATGGAACTAATTATCAAAAGGACGCTTGGCCTTTCTAAATGTATCAATTTAAAACATTATTTTATATGATTAACATATTATAAAAGAGCTAGAAAATAATTTTGAGTAGGTTATATGAAAGTCTGGGCTTTAACATTACAATCAATAATTAAGAATGTGGTTCCACCGTAGCTCCAAATATTTTTTTATTGCGACTGCGGATAAAAAAATGAGCACAATGATTGCCAACCAAAGTTGTTTTTTAATTAGTTAAAATGCATATTTATTTCAAATTTGTACTGGTAAAATGCACCTAGTCAGCACCACGTGAAAGAACTACTAAAGAAAAAACTGCAAAAGTTTTCTTTCGACCTAATGAAATTTAGCCAAAACTAAGTGAGGGTCATCACTAGAGCTTTTACCGGATACTGCAGATTGAATCTTGCTATAATGAACCTTTCTAATACTTCTAGATTTAAGTTCTAGAGTGAAAATAAGAAAACACAAATACACATTCTATGTAAACGTGATTCTTTATACCACAAAATAAGCCGCATCCTCGGGTAGGCACTAGTTCAACCTGAGGATATTAGAGCACTTGTTTCCTTACTAATCGCCTGATACTTTAAGGATCTGGACGAGGAGATTTAGTAATACCCATGAGAACACTCACCTTTTACTCAGTAGCTAGTTCATTTACAACTCACACGAGAGGTAGTATCTTACATAATCAAGTTTGTGCAGGATATTAGTAAAATAAACCAAAGTAGTGTACAAAATACAGAACACTCTTCTAGTGCAACTGATGGCCTGTTGATGACTGTCAACAGGCCGGCTTCTCCTGAAGAGTTTTAAGTGGTTTTCTCTTTACAAAAGCAAATGCTGGGAAGTTCCTGATTGGTCCACTATAGAATATCCCTTCTAATTCCAAAACTTATATAAAATAGAAGAAATATAAACCTTGTACATAATAAGCAAGTTAAATAATAATGTTACTCTAAATAATAAAAAAATAGTAGCTCTTAAAAGATCTGGGCTTGGAGAGCGAGAACTTATTTACGGGGACCCGTCACAATAGATCTAAATGGGTTGCAGTGACGTCAAGAGCTTATACAGCACTAAGCCGCATTTTTCATAATAAAAATAATAAACTAAGGAATTAAAAAATATATTTTTTAAAAAACATATATAGATATTTATTAAAATGAATAAATAAAAAAAGCAAACATTTGTTAAAATCAGTTTTTTTAATGAAATTAAAAATAATATCGACAAATTAGTGTCTTTGTCTACTGGCATTTACGTAGCGCATTCTAGCTGCCCAATTTTCGGCCATTTTCCTCAACAAATCTGGCATATTTTTTCCAAAATAGCGGGTGTTATATTTGTTTATAATGCTTGTTTCCATAGATAATATAAATTATCCAATAGCATGAAATTACAGGATCATGGCGGTCAATTAACAGGACTATTTCGGAAAATATTGTGGTCGCTAATCTTGTCGCGTGGTAAATTTGTGGTTACTCAAAGCTTACACGGTTGGCAAACTAAACACTGATTAAAAAAAAAACACTATAATTTGCAAGCATCGTTCGAGTGTAAAGGCAGAATTACATTGTGTTATCGTGTTGTGGAATAGCGTGTAAGGGAGCGCTATCTGGCGCATATCACTTATATGTATATTATATGGTCAGAATTACTCTGCTCTCACGTGGTGTGACGTGACGCACCCCCGATAGATGCCATCCCGTTTCGACGACTTTTAGTCTTCGCCAAAGTGATGGAGGGGGGTTATGGTGCGTCACAACACACCACAATTTTTTTTTTCCGAAACGTCTCCTTAACACATAAAATCACTGTCTGCAGCTACGCAAGCTAAGCAAATACAATAAATGATCAATAAAAACGACAGAAAAATTCTCACATTTCACAACACGAAAAAACAATGTAATTCTACCTTAATTCGCCACCACGATAGACTAGACTTTAACACAACACACGAGAACAGGGTAATACTACCTTAAAGCTTTTACCATTCTGCCCATATTCAAACATCTATATTCCTTCAATTCTTTCATCTGTTGATGTTTGTGAAGTTAAAGAGCTGAAACTTTTATTTGTGCGGGTGAGATTCATCTAATTGAATTATTTCACCTACATACTAGGCAACGACTGAAATTGTTATTTTTTCAATTTCTATACTTCTTCATGGACCAGGTGGATTTATCAACAAAGTGGCCACTTAAACCAGCCATTGACAGGTCATAAGCCCTGTAGATGCCTAGACTTCTATATTACCTTCTCTTAAATGTTCTTCATCTCTGTTGTAATTTGTTAGTATAAACAGCTCCCCGGGGAGTTGAATCCAGTCCTTGTCCACAAAAATTTGGACAAACTCAAAATATTGTTGTTAAAGCTTTCCATTAATAATTAAAGAATTGTAACAGAGCACGAATGTTAAAAAAAGTTCATTTTTAGTTTTACAAGAGACGGTATGACCAATCGAAAATTTCTTGATATTATTATAATCATTTTTAAATAAATAATCAAATCCAACTCTGTTGAATCAAATATAAGGTCACTTTCAGTTTTATATTTTTGACCATATGCCTCTAGCGTTCTGCATTATTGAAATACTTAATTCCACTCATACATACATATTATCCACATAAACATATGCATGTACTTAGAGTTAATGTACCTGCCACATTTGCGCGATCAAATAAATTTAATTATTGTTCAACACATCGATCTTACATCATACACAACAATGCATATCGGCCGTTTTCACCGATTGAATTTCTGTAATTGAATGTTATTATGTCCCTATTCTGTATGCCTCTCCGGAAGGCAGATAAAGCAGAGGCAGATCGAAATTAAGGTGGCTGGATAATGTGGAAAGTGACATTAGAGCATTTGGCCGGACGAACTGGAGCAGAGCCGCAAAGTGCAGGGAGGAATGGAGACAGATTCCGGAGGAGCAGGGCCCACAATGGGCTGTAGCGCCACTGATGATGATTATGTCCCTTAACGACACTGGCGTTAAGTTATGGTTTAAAGTTTTGCACTTAAACATCGATTATAAATTAAGATGGTAGATTCATGATCAGTTTTTTACAAACTTAAATAAAAGAACCTTTTCTTAGAAAAAAAATGAATGAAACTTTAGATAATAAAATAAATAAAACAACTTTGTTTTTAACCCCTAATTTTTATTTTCCAACCACCGGTTTCAAAGCAAACAAGCTTTTTCGTCAAGGTTAACGTAACTAATGAATTGATTCCTTTTTTATTTTTATTATGTTCACTTAATACTACACGTGGACCCAATAAATTAAGTGTTTTTTTTCTTACACGGGTGGTAATTTGATATCATTATTTTCGAAGTTAGACAGGAGAGGACTAAAAAAAATATTGTTTATTTGGTTATTAATTATTGTTTTCTTATTATGAATCGCTTTTTTTAATTTCTTAGATTTCTAAGTTGTCTAATTTTAATATTTTATTTTCAACATGAAGTACTTTTAATCCGGTGTCTTTATTGAAGTTATGATTATTTTCTATCTGATAATTTACGAATTCAGAAAAATTATCACTATTTAAGCATCTTAAGTGTTCTTTTACTCTAACATTACAGTTTCTTTAAGTTTTTCCAATGTAGATTGAATCGAAACCATTACAATTTTATTGGTATATCCCAGATTTATTATATTTTTGGACTTTGTCTTTGTGATTTTTTAACAATGTTTCTTTATAATTAGTTGTGTAGAAAGCCAGTTTAATGTTCGATGGTAGGGACATAGTTATATATTATAATTAATAACCACAAAGTTAGTGCTTCAAATATAAACTTTATAAATATAAATTTTAGATATTTTGGCTTTTTTTTTTGGGTCATCTCAGATATCTGACACCTACGATTTTACTACTTAGATTTCCGACACCCATCAATCCATTATTTAGGGTCGACTTAGGTCGATTAAAGTTCATCTTAGACACGCTAGCCCAAAGCAACAGTGAGACATCCCCAAAGAACATATTCTGAGATAATCGGACTTTGAAGTATCCAAAGGGTCAGACTGAATCAAATTGTTTGAAGTAGATTATGAATACTATATACCTTAATTAACTATCTGGCGTCAATATTTTATAATTTGAAAATTTGCATTTATTAAATTTATTAACAAATCTGCAAGTGTATCTCAAAATCGGAAATATCCGGTTTATCTCACTGTTGCTTTGGACTATCAATATAATATCATAGTCGCAAGTTGAATAGTTTACTTAAAACCCCTTATTGTAAATCCAGACTCGGGCAAAGACCCTTAATTTATATAGTTTCAAAACTGTTCAATGCATTTCATAAGAATCATATTAAAGAGGTTAATTATTTAAACTTGTTTCGATTGAAATTTTTGTTGAAATTATGGATAAAAAAAATTAGTTTTAAATTGCTTCTTTTTTTTATGAATAGCATATAACATACCTATTTTATGATTTCCTCATTTTTATTACCAAAAAAAATGTGTTATATTAGCACCTATTTTTTTATTTTTTGTGACTTTCGTATTCTTCCAGTAGCCGTATTTTAAATACAAGATAAAATGTATACCCACACAAATACCACGCCTTTGTATTTATATAATTGTGTTTTTTTGTGTTTGTAACTTTTGTATACCTATTGTAAAATGCAAAGAAAAAACTATAATAAATAAAAAATAATAAAAAAAATAATTACATTACCACCGGCCATTCTATGCTTCCAGTGGTAAAGCATTGAAGATGTTAGGATTGGTACTGTGTACTGCCAGGGTTTTAAAAAATACCCGCGTACTAAGAACTCTTTACAACTCCTCGGCGTCAAGTACACTCGAGAGTGGCTCGATGATTTGGGGGCCACATGAACTGAAGTACTTTCTTATGATCTTTTTTTTTCAACATTTAAACATAATCTCAAAAGGAGTTTCTGAGATATCTCTTCATAAGAAAGTGCGGGTATTATCATTGGCTCTACCCAACCAAGTTTCTCCAAGGTATGCGTGGCTAAAACTGTTTGGAGACAACAAGCAATGTGTATTTGAATGTGTATACATTTTTACCGATTGTGGTGCGGTATGGTCGACAATTTCGAGATTATGATGAGCATTGGTTTGTATGTTCCTGATAATTACCTAAGACAGCGTCAGCATAGATTGTTTCATATTCCGATATATAGGACTAACCAGCAGATAGTTATGCCTGTTATAAGAGCTACCGCCATGCTTAACAACATCTCTCTGGATGTTAATCTGTTCCATGTATCTGAAGGGGTTTTCCGGAACATAATTCTCCTACTACACTGACAAGAGTATCTTTACGTATTTTTTGTCTTTTTATAATATATACGTTAAATAGTAACCAAATTTTTGTTCGTAATTTAGGTATATGTTATTTAAATAAATGTATTGAATTGACAAAAAATAGAATAAAGGTCACATATTTGAAAAAATATCTCCTGATTAATAATTTTGGAATTTCTTTTTCAAAAAAATATTGGCTTGTCTTTCTTGACGATTTGTGTGTGTGAGCTTCCCATTTCAAATCCGTTGATTATGATTATGATAATGCCGAGATCCATTTGATGCTGCGCGGGTTTGAGTTGGACACCACCCAAAAAAAAGTAAACACAGGAACACAGGATTCTTTTTGCCTGTGCGAAGAACGGTAGACTTTATTTTTTATTATGTTGATAAAGATGAGATTCATTTTATTTATTGAGCATACCACGGAACTAATAAAAATTATTTCAATAAAAATAAGGTTGGCCTAAAATTTTGACTTTTAAAATACTTATTCGACATAACGGGAATAACGATAAAAATATAATACACGTTTTTTTTTTTTAAAGAAATATTTGCCTTCTTATGATTTACCCAAATATTTAATTTTTAGGGCCATTTTCAACGAGTTGTAAATAACTCACTATTAGAAATGGAATCAAGTTGGAGTAGAGTGGTATTAGAACCACAGACCTTTGGTCTGTGAGTCTGAGACACTAGCCACAGGACCACAGCCCGATCATAAAAGCGAAATGTTTAGGATTTTAAAGCGAATGTTTACGATTTTAAAAATGTAACTATCAATGTTTTCACAAGTTTTCTTTAATAATTTTCGGGTTTTAAAATAAGCTCACACAATACGGTTTGCAGTTTGCAGTTGGCATCGCGTCATTTTGACGTCATGCGTTATGACCTTCGACTGCGCTTCTAATAAACATAGCGTACAAGTTTAGCGCCAAAACGTCATAGATGCCGTTTGTTTCACATGGCGCGTAACATCTCGTTTTCGGATAATTCAAAATATGCATATTTTCAACCTTCGTAGAAAATTTATCCGACGACGCACGATTAAAATATTAGCACTGTTACCACCACTTATCTGTGGTTACCACAGTAATTATATGCCTATTTAAAAATAAAAATAATGAGTTATTCCGATCTTAATGTGTTGCAATAGCGAGAGTAAACACCTTTAAGAAGGAAATATAGAAGTCTAGGCATTTACAGGGCTTATGACTTGTCATAAGCTGGTTTAAGTGGCCACTTTACATACTGTGTAACATTCACCATTCTGCCTATGTTTCAACATCCACAGTTCCTCAACTCTTCCATCTGTTGACTTTTTGGAAGTAAAGGAGCTGAAACTTTTATCATGTGGGTGAGATTCTTCCGGTTGAACCAAATAACCTACTAGGTAACACCCGAAAACATTTTTTTAAATTTTATACTTCTTTTTTTACCGGTTAGTAGATTCGATAACGTTTTGAGTATGTCCAAATGTTTTCAGACAGGCTGGATTTCCTCCCTAGGGAGTTATTCCGATCTAAACTTGTAGCAACAGACAAAGGGAAAACACATTTGAGAAGGGAATGTTACACAGTATGGAAAGTGGTTACTTAAACCAGCTAGTGACAGGTCATAAGCCCTGTGAATACCATAACTTCCATTTTCCCTTCTCAAAGGTGTTTTCCCTCTCTGTTGCAACAAATTTAGATTGTTATAATTTGAATACTGGGCTACAATTATGGCATTAAATCGATTTCACAACACCATAACACCTAACTATCCCATTATTTGTGCTATAGAGTTACAAATTGTGTGTTTATGACCGACGGTAGTTAAGCCGTAATGCCGGATGATAATTTACATAAATAACTAAACGTTTTACATCTCAGATTTGGATACTTTCATGGCGTACTCTCTCCTAAAATCGTAATATCACGTCGTAAACTAGACGCAATAACAGGTATCACGTTAGAAGTAGTATTATATTGAACTAAATAAGCATTCTTTGAAAGAAAAGCGAAATGAACGGGTGGTGAATACAGTTATGTGTGTGGAATAGAACCAGCAGCCTGGACGAGTGTTTTTGATTCGAAGGCTGCTATCAGGTAAAAATCCTGAACGATTACAACACATCCTGCGGCTACAGAACGCAGAGACGGTTAAAATTCTAAACCTTATTTATGAATTTTATGTTTAAAATAATTTAATAGCCTATAAAATTTACGTTTAACCAAAATCTTGCAGCTACAAAGCATTAATTCTAAAATCTAAAAATGATATATGATTACTTTATATTTGTTTTTAAAAAAAATTTTACTATATTATTCATTGATTGATTTGGTGTTTATTTTGTAGAACTCCATATTTAAACTTATAATATTAGAAATCAAACACTGATTTAGGTCTACTGAACTGTTCAGTAGACTCAAATCAGTGTTTAATTTCTAATATTATAAGTTTTTATATTATTTATATTAACATATTACAACAGAGATGAAGGACATTTAAGAGATGGTAATATAGAAGTCTAGAAATCTACAGGGCTCGTCAATGGCTGGTTTAAGTGGCCACTTTACACACTGTGTAACATTCACCATTCTGCCCATATTTAAACATCTTTATTACTTCAATTATTTCATCTGTTGATGTTTGTGAAGTTAAAGAGCTGAAACCTTTATTTATGCGGGTAAGATTCATCTAATTGAATTATTTCACCTACATACTAGGCAACGCCTGAAAATGTTATTTTTTCAATTTCTATACTTCTTCATGGACCAGGTGATTTAGCAACAATTATTTGTACTTGTACCTGTATTTGTATTTGTATTTGTACAACAATAAATCATTTATGTTTTTAGGTAACATCGTGTATTCTTATAATTTATACATACTTTTCATTTATATAACATGGAAATTTTTACAATTCATTAGCTATGCTTTTATAATTAAGTAGATTTAGTTTTTTTGTTATTTGTTATGTCGATATTATATTAATATACAACCACTTATACTTTAAAACAGTTAAAATCTCCATTTTAGAACAGGCTGACCCATGTTAGATGGAAACTGTCCTAACCAGAGGACGCTCCGTGTTCATTTTCTAATTCACTAGTTTTATAAAAATTCACTGGTATTAAATATGCATACTTATTTATGCAGTAAATTTATAAAATAAACATTGAGGTGAACATGTTGAGGTTAGTTAAGGTTAGGTGTTGCATGTAAAAATATTTCTGCGATACCAGATTTAGAATTTTTAAGTTTGTTAGTAATAAAAAAAATAAAAAGATTTATTATTTCACTATCAATATATTTCTTAATTGTATTTCAGTTTAATCCTTTAGGTATCCGAAAATCATATTTGTTTCTCGCATAGAATATTTGGACTTATAAAGGGCCCCATATTTAGGCCCCATTTTTTTTGGGCCTTGTTAGTTGTGTTACAGTTAAGTGTTTGAGATGTTCAAAACTATTTTTTAATTTTTCAAAAATATTAACACATAAGTCCCGATGAATTGTTAGCATACAACTCGTCAGCAGGTTCTTAAATATTGCTATTTTTCATACTTAACGCATATTAATCATTATGAAAAATATTTCAAACTATACATATTTTGTATTTTATTTTCTGACTCAAAACTAAAAACTATCATTTATACATAAGATTTTTTTCCACTAACCATAATTTGAGCATACGTCTCACTTCTGTATTTAACTCACTATTTATAATATTGTTGAGTAACATGTTATTATTAATATTTAAAAAGTGTGCATATAAAATTATTTAATCTGTTTATTTTTTAATTTATTGCAACAGAGAGGGAATACATTTTTGAGAAGAGAATATGGGAGTGTAGGCATTTACAGGGCTTATAACCTGTCATTGGCTGGTTTAAGTGGCCACTTTACACACTGTGTAACATTCACCATTCTGCCTATGTTTAAAAATCCTAAAAACACATACTCAAATTTACTAACTGGTAAAAGAAGAAGTATAAAAAATTAAAAAATTGTTTTCAGGCTATGCCTAGTAAGTGAATTGGTTCATCCGGGTGAATCTCACCCACATGATAAAGGTTTCAGCTCTTTGGCTTCATAAAAGTCAACAAATGGAAGAGTTGAGGAAATGTGGATGTTCAAACATATGCAAAATGGTGAATGTTACACAGTGTGTAAAGTGGCCACTTAAACCAGCCAACGACAGGTCATAAGCCCCTTGACTCCCATATTCCCTTCTCAAAAATGTTTTTTCTCTCAGTTGCAATAAATTCAAATATGAACAACTCCCTAGGGAGAAAAACATTTTTGTCTGTTTTTATTTCATTTTTTTCATTTCATTTTTTTTTTGCACCACAACAGGCCAGGAGGCCTAATTACAGTGGTGAATTATATTACAGAACAACCAGGCTTGAGAAAAATCACATTTTATTTTTTTTGTTCTCACCGGGAATCGAACCTGGAACCTTCCGTGCGTGAGTCAATCGTCTTGACCACTACACCACGGAGGTGTATAGTTTATATTGACATCGACCCTCTTCAAAATGTTGGCAAGAAAAAAATAAAATCTGACATTTCCCCTTTAAAACTCAAGACAAAGTTATAAAGCTTAAAAGAGTTTAAAACAAAATTATTTATTTACTAGAAAGTGTCCTCAGTTTTAAATGAATTTAAAATCATGTATTAATCTTAAATAATTTTACCGTACCATGGGATTGATATGATCCATTTAAAATGGGCTTTACTCGCAAAATGACAATATTATTAAAACACGTTGATAATTTTGTTTTCCTCTGTTGTAGAAATCGTTTTTAAATGATTCATTCATGCTTTTATTCCTTTCTCTTGAATTTCAATCTCGGACGTGTTAATTATCGAAGACGAATCTCTTCAGTGATTACCACGAAGAATGCTTGCTTCAAGTAATGTAGGCTCTTTTATGTTGCTGCAACATTCTAAAGCGGAAGCAGATTTTTACAAAATAACTGCTACTTCACGCCATTTCTCCGTTATGGCAGGCAGAGAGACCGCAACACATGTCTTTTCTGTCATACATTCATAGCTTGTTCCATATTCATACATTTTATCATACATGCCCTTCCGTTCTGTCCACTTTTGACGTGACCAGATTTTAGCTTATCTGATCGTGCCACGTCTTCTTTGGTCGTCCTTTTCCTACGTTACCGTTCATTCTTGCCATATATATTTATGTTTTAATTTTTTTTTGTCATCCATTCGTTTTACATAACCAAACAATCTTAGAGACCCTTTCTAAATATTATTGATTATCCCTTCATCATTCGTAACCCAGTCATATATTAGTTTCCCACACGTGTGTTGAAAGATGCCATTTCAACTGCCTTCTCTCTGCTTCCATCCTTCCTAAGTGTTGTGATTAAAATTCGGTTTTGCACTGCCAGTTTACCTTTGATTCACATATTTTAATTACTTTAGGATTAGGATGTTAAGAGTTGGAACTTCTACCCTTGTTGGAGATTGACAGAAGACACGAGGTTTCTGTTCGAATGTGGATTTATTACATGACGAATAAATAATGAATTGAGTCGCGCGAGTGTTACTCAATGAGGAGTTGAAGAAGCTGCACTTTAACTACATGCTGGAACTGTGTGACTGCGTTAAACTGGACTGTCTTAACTGAACTGCTGAGCGTAACCACGCCCTGTGGTCTCTTTGTAGGCCATGTTTCTTTGTGGTTCATATCTTGATGGTAGGGACGATATTAATTTACTGCTGAACGATGCTCTCGGCTTTCTGTGCAATACTGTTAGAATTGCATAATTTGTTGTATTAGATTCTATAGAAAACGATGACACCGCTTTATTGGTCGTCGTTTTATTTCAGGTGAACTGTTTAAACACGTGTGTGTCATCAATTATGTTATCTTAAGTTTTCACTCCTGAAACATATTTTTAAAATGATATTTCACGTCAACCCACCCTATAAATAAATGCATATATATTGCACGTAAACCTTAAAAATAAATTTTATTTACCAATCATCAAATAGTATAAAAATCACCATAATTTTATTTCCGCTTCTAATGGTTCATAGGGCACTACACCAACTGCGGAATACATTTTTTGTTACATGCCGGTAAGATGATTAGTCCTACGCTTCAGGGCTAGTCTAGGGACTATGAAATATTCTAGTGTAAAAACTAATTTTTTGAACTATTGTTTTGTGTTTACCATGTCGGGAAGTGAACTCGTGACCTGATGAATGGTAAGCAAACGAGCTTACCGTTAAAACACGAAGCGGAAGAAAAAATACCTTTTATTTCATTAAGATAAGAAACTAACCAATGTACAAACATGTATTTATAAAAAGTAATAAATAAGCATGTATTTTAAAATTATTTTAAGTATTCAAATTATTTCTGTTAACGATCCGCAGATATTTACTATTTAAAGTAAAATAAAAAATCCAGACCTTTTAAGAAACGGCCTTATTAGGAATAAAACTTCAACGAGAATATAAACTTATCAGAGCGGCAAATAATTCTTTTGCAATAAATTGCAAAGCAAATATGTATAACTCATGACATACGTAAGTTTATAAAACACAAAAGCAAACAGCATAACTATTTACATTTTTAAGGTGTTTTCAAATTTAGAAGGCTTTTCTGGAAACCGTAAAATTATAAACCGTTTGTTATAAAACATGAGTAAACTCTACATATTTTTCGTTCCGTAGAACATTATCACCATATATACATATATTTGTTTTACCACGCTTTCGTCATCCATTCGTTCTAAATTACAAATTGTTAGTTAGGGCTCTAGTTTTGCACAACTTAATTTATCAGCATGCGTCGCACTCCGAGTATAAACACGAATTGGTACATGATTCCAACACCAGGTTTACAAGTATAAAAGGGCTAGCTATTCCTAGATATTGTAATAAATACAGCAAAAGGACACTGCAATACAGTAGACCTAAAATAAGTTGCATGTTAGCTCACAATATTAAAAAAAGTGAGCTTAATACAGAAGTTAGACGTATCCTCAAATTACAGCTGATTGAAAAAAGTTTTTTGTATCAGATAATTTGAATTTTTCATGATGTAATAAAATATGGTATAATATGTTATGTTTTTCAAATAAAATAATTATTATTAATATTTAAAGCATTAACTGTGTTGTCAAACATTTTACTAAATATTATTCGATATGTTTATAACAATTCACCTACTTTTTTGTGTCTACCGGTTTCGAGACGTGCCCGAACGTTATTTTTTTGTCCTTTTTTTTCCTTGTCTGATTTCATCATTTGTAACGCTGTCACTCATTAATTCCCCCCAATTCATCTACAAGATCACATTCTGTTTTTATTCTTCCTCTGCCAGTTTCATGTTTTACTTCCATATATAGCATTTTTTAATACAATTTTGTCATTAAATCCTGACGAAAATCGACAGCGATTTTATATAAGGCCATGAACTCAGAAAATATATGTATCATGTGTCTAATTTGTGGTCTTGAAATTAATTTTAAAATTTCATGCTCGCCCCACGGAAGGCGTATTATATCCGCAAGTGTAAAAATACATACCTAATAATACAATAATAAGGTCTCTAAATATTGTCTTTGTAGGCATAAATATACATATGTTATACATATAACAATGTGCAACATGGAAACCCTTTCAGCGTCGAAAATCATTACAAAACTTATGTTTGAAGTCTATTTCAATTATTACAAAAAATCCAAATAAACAAACCAGCCGCGTGATACCCAACAAAGAATAGCCTTTTTTAAACATATCATCTTAATCTAAACGGCACGGTACAATTATATTGGACTGACATTTATTAGATTCGTTAGTACCGTTAGGACATACGCTCACATGAACACTAACGTCACACACAATTTTGTAAACTCTGTAATATTAGATTAAGAGTAGATTTTTTTAAACTGACTCTAGTATTAATAATATATATAAACTTTTTTTATGTATTAGCTGTAAAAACCCCGAATAAAATGAATAAATAAATATGAATATTTATTTGGCTTATTTCAATTCTTCATTCATTTTTATTTTTTGCTACTTTTTTGTCTAAAATGCATATCTGTCTTCGTATTTGAAAATGCACTTCTGTTCTTTCCACTGCAATATATGTATGTACTATATGTTTAGTATACTCATATATTTTATACTAATATGTAAAGATGATAATCCTGATATTTTTCTTTTTCTTCTAAAATTAATTTATATTTTTTGCTAATTCTGTGTAAAATGTCTGTCTTTATTTGTTTATATGTATGTAAAACATGTAAAACCTAAAAGGCGTTTAAATAAAATGAAAAAAAAAATTAATTATAATAATAATATCAAAATATAAAATAAAATAATAATTAATTAATAAATAAAATTAATAAAGTAAATCAGATTAATGAAATAAATAAAATAAATAATAAAAATGAAATAAATTAAATAAATGCAATAAATGAAATGAATAAAATAAATTAAATTAATGAAATTTATTAATTTAATTTAATAAATTAAATACATTAAATAAATAAAATAGTTTAACACGAAAAAAAAATTAAAACCCCTGAACTTCTCATGCTGTAGGTACAAATCGCTGGGTTTTAAAGGGTTGATAACGAGTGTAAAATGTATCCATGACTCTTGTGAAGGGAAACTCGAGCAAGGCCACGAGTCGTAACAACGGGCGTTACATTTTTTCTTAATATTACAGAAATATGTGGAGTGACCGTCAACTGAATTGTTTTAATCACAAACACAGAATATGAGTTGATTAATGTCTTACAACATTTGTTTATTTAATCAAATTAATTTTAAAAAATTTAAGTATGTTTAAAATTTGCTAAATATAATTTTTAAAGACTGCAGGAGTTCGCTCCAAAACAAAAACACCAGCCAAAAGCCAGCTGTCGAAGTTAAAAACGGTTTTTTCTGTTTAATGCTGATTACCGACGCATACAAAAAAATAAGACGTTTGTAGGTATTCTTAAAATTTAAAAAAAATCGTGTTTATTTTAATGAATAATTGGGTTCAAAGGATTTAAGCATTAACATTCTGACCATACACAAATAATGTGAGTGATTTTTAAGTCTTCTTTCGAATATTTTTTACATAATAATGCATGATTGCACTAATTTGTAGTAACCGACCCAAGTTTCGGTTTCGTTTTCAGTCAGTTTCAGCCATTAAAAGGAGTTTGGGCCGCGGTTTCGGTTTTGAGCCAAAATTGTTTAAAATTTCAGTTCAGTCGAAAATTGCGGTCGGGATGTATCGCTTTTTAACTAAATCTGTAGGAAATTGTTTTACCATCATTTTAGCATGTCTTTGATTTCAGGAAACTGCAGCGTTCAGGATACGAATTTATACAAATGCACGGTAGGTTCATGAGCTACATGCACAGATTCAAACTATCTGAGATCAACACCTGCCTATGTAATGATGTAACTCCCCAAGATGTCCCTTATATGTTGATGCATGCCCCTTTTTAGTTTACAGAGAATGCAACTGGAGGCGCGAGGCATACGAGGTATGTTCTAAAAGTATTCGACCATAATTTTTATTGGCAAAACAAAGAACGCTTTGAAGGTGGAGATGGCCGTTTCTAAGTATACCTAGGGCGCATGCTTAATTTTTTTTACGACCACAGCACCACTCAGTCGCTGCCAAGCTGTTGAAGAGTGAGAACGTGTACGCTATTGTAGTCGGATTTTGGTTTTAACAAAGTGACAGAAAAAGTTGAACTACGTTACTGCATTAAAATTTGTTTAAAGCTTGGGGATTCTCGAGAGGAAACTACCCGCAATATTAAAAAAGTGTTTGAGGACGAAGCAATGGGCATCACACAGTTAAAGGAGTGGTATAACCGCTTCAAAGATGGCCACTCATCCAATGACTCCAGTGGCGTGGTTCATCATGAGTACGCTCCACACGGCACTACTGTCACCAAGGACTACTACCGAGAGATTCTGCGTCACCTTTGTGATGCAGTGAGATGCAAATGGCCAGACCTGTGGGCAAATGTCAGTTGACAACTTCATCATGATAATGCACCCGCTCATTCTTCACACATGATACGAAGTTTCTTAGCCAAACAGAACACACCTATGGTTCGTCAACCTCCTTACTCTCTTGATCTCGCTCTCTGTGATTTCCGGCTTTTTCCCCAGCTGAAAATGCCTTTGAAAGGGACCAGATTTAAGACCAGGGAAGACATTATGTACATTGCGACAGACCACCTGCGCGCCATACCAAAAGAGTATTTCCAGCGTAGCTTCCGGTAGTGGCAGAACCATTGGGAAAAGTGAGTCGCAGCTCGAGAGGCTAGATACTTTGAAGGAGATTAGATTCATTTAAATGTATCTCAATAAATGTTGTTTTAATGAATGAAAATCGTTTTTTTTTTTTTAACAGACCTCGTATAATGATAAATCATAAGAACTTATCAAGAGAGGTAACATTGCACACGATAAATATAGTGAAGGCACCAAATACCGCACACTCTTGAAGTGGATCGAAATGTCTGTTTACTTAAACTTAAACTTTATGAAGGTTTTCCTTGAAGCAAATTTGAAAGACTATTTTTTTTTAAGTAAACAAATAAGTAACTATCCTTAAAATTTAAAGCATTAACTTTGTGGTCAATTTTATTTATTTATGCTTTATTAAGTAAATTCATAACATCTTAAAAACTAATATAAACTTTTAATAACATTACAATATTTTTTTCGAAATTTTTTCAAATTAATTTTAATTGTTCAAATTTTTCAATCTCCTTTATTTCTTCAGGTAACTCATTGTACAGCTTCAATCTCTTGTACAATGAGTTTTGAGATTCTGGTGTAATCTTATCTTTTTTTATCCCTTGTTTCATATGTATGACATTGTTGGTTAAATGTTTTATTGTTTTTATTTTATTCATCCCCTTCATTATTTTATGTATTAAAATTGCTACATTATATTTAATTTGCTGCTCTACTGTGAGAAAGCCAATTTTTTTATGCATTCTTTCTACATTAGAATAAATATTTCTTTTGAGTATAATCCTTACCGCCTTATTTTGAAGAATTTGCATATTTCAAATTTCTCCTTCATTACATAAAAAAGAATGAAAAAACCGTAAATTATGTGTCGACATATGATTGTTTTATATATAAAAACACTACTCATTATATCTATTTCATTTCGCAATATTCCCATAAATGATTTTTTTTTAAATTTTTTGTTACAATTTTGAGAATGTGTTTTGAAATTCAAATATCTTTCCATGTAAATATTTCTCAAACAACATATAATATTTTCATCATTTAATCAGTGCATGTTTGTCCTAAACAGTGCATGTGCTTATTAAAATGCATGTCGTGTTGGTTTTATACTTTAGTGCAATAAATATGGTGTAGGTGTTTAGTGGGTTTTGCATGTTGGTTTAATTGATGTCCTGACGAAGAAACGGGTACGTCTCGAAACCGGTAGACATAGAAAAGTCGGTAAGTAGTTATATACAAATATTTAATTACATTAAGTAACAATCCCTTCGAAGTAAATATTAACCTTGTACGTTAAGCAAGGTAAAATAAATGCAACTCCCACGCATATTGTATTTTTTTAACTTTACGATATACATCTTTTCGTATACACCTTTCCGTAGGGGCGAACCGTCGATATAAGCGATTATGCACAGCGTACCATTATATTTGACTAATTATAATAATGTTTTATTGTTACTTTATTTACCGAAAAACAAATAAATAATTTCCATTTATTTTAAATCATTTCCTCCGTTTGTATTTTTATCATAATATAAATGTAAAATTTAATGAAGCGTGCCCAGCTCCTGCGGTGAGCCAAGAAACTAACTGATTATTCCAGCTTATTTTTTCATACAAATAAGTATACTATATTTTGAATGTATTAACTCCAGTGCGGGTTTTATCTCCTAGATTAAACTTTCAGGTTACACAAATTATTTGAAGATTCTTGATTTGGAAAACAGTATTTCAAACATTGTTTCTTAAGGACTTTTTTTCTTTGAGATGGTACTTTTGACAAAAGACCATAATTACTTTCATGCGTCATATTGCAGGACATATAGCACTCCGCGCGGCTGTTTTTAGCACTATTAATTACTAGAACAATGCGGCCAGTTGACATCTTAATTGAATACCTAATATCGACTGAATTCATAATGGTATTTTTTTAAATGAATTATTTATTAAAGTAATGGACAATATATCTATATAATATAATATATCACGAAGTTACATAGTTTGAGTTGATTTCATGGATGAGAGTTGTTGTATCACACAGAACCACAGAAAAATATCAATTCATAGTATATATTACTTACATTATATTATGTACCTCCTCGGTAGGTACAAATATATGATTTTTTTTATAGCTCACCTGTAAATAAAATCACCATTCGCCACTGCCTTTCCGTATACGGTAACCGGGTGCCAGAAAGACAAATCGTTATTTTAATTTTGCTGGTTCTTTTTTCACCTTACCCAGTCGATATATTTATTTGCTTACGTAATAAATAGTAAGGCGGTCTACCAAAATACTGGCAACAGGTGGCTAAACTTTCACTCTCAAATATCGCGATCTGCGATCACCTGTTTCGTGCTACAGGTGACTTTAATACTTTGTATATACAACACAATTTGCATAAAGTAGGTATATCCATTTACATTTCGTCTGTACAAAGCTTCCGAGATTATTCATACCAGATTTTATACGGTTTTATTGATCACGCAATGCAGTCGACCCGGGTATAAGCTTTTTATAATGAAATGACCAAGTTTAATTCATTAATATTTAACCATTACAGACCTGCGCCTGCGGGGCAATTACAATCAGAATTTAACAGAGTTGTTTTCCATTGCCGGTAAAGTAAAATCGATATTTATGTACGAAAATGTGAATATTTACATGAAAATTTAAAATATCTTCTTCGGTAACCCATATTAGGGAAATATAACTTTTTTTACATTTTCAAAGAAAGTAATAAAGGTCTATGAAATACTGTCCAGTAATATAAATATTTTTTTGCTAATTATTAGTAGTGGCATAAAAATTACTTTTGAATTTGTAATTTTTAATTCGCGCAAAAACGGTGGTTCCATTTGCCACGCTCTTAATACGTCGCGATTCATGTTTATTTGTTCCTGCCATTGAAATTTATCTAAAACAATTTCATGAATCTTGAAGTCACAATTGTCAAGGCCACATGTAACATGTAGCGTTTTAATGGAAACATTTTTTTAACAATTTTATTTTGAAAGTTATGTATGAAAAACATTTCTCTACAATATCCACATTGATTTTGAAAATACAATTCATTAGATATTCTGAATCCGTTTAATCGGTATTCTTAATATGTGATATTTTCCTATTACAGTGATTTGCCCACTACATACTGCACACCGCATCTGAGGACATAAGCCTCCATGGCGGTGCCCACAAACACGGAAACATGTCTCGTTGCCAAACGAGAAAAGCTGCCCGAAGGAGATCTCTGTAATCCAATACCCTTTGTATTTTTGTGCTGAAAAAATGTAACCCCGAAGTACATAATATACACTTCATTGTATTTAGAAAAAGAGAGAAGCTTATTTGAATTGAGCTGTGGTCCCGTGGCAAGTGTTGCGGACTCACGGATCACAGGTCCGAGGTTTGAACCCCTCTCTACCCAAACTTGGTTTGCATTTTCTGATCGTGAGTTATTAACAACTCGTTGAAAATGGCCACAAAAATTTTAATATTTGCGTAAATTATAGGAACAATATTTTTTTTTTTTAAATAAATAATAAAGTGAAATTTATATTTAAAGTATTACCGTTTTGGTCAAATATTTTACCAAATGTAAATGTAAATTTTCTTTGATCAATAATCAAACAACCTTTTAGTTTAGTCCTTTATATTCCACTGTAATGGTTACCCTAAACCAATTGAGCCCACCCCCTCTCTCCATCTCATTTACCATTATATAACTATTTTTTAAACAACACAAAATATTTTCATAATTTCATCAGTGCTTTATAAAGTGCATGTCTTGATGGCTTTACATTTTTGTGCAACAACGATGAAAGTGTGTAGTGGGTTTTGCATGTAAATTTAATTGGTGTCCTGAAGAAGAAACGGGTACGTCTCGAAACCGGTAGACATAGAAAAGTCGGTAAGTGGTTATATACAAATATTTAATAACATTTAGTAAATAATAAATTGATTGGACATGATCAACTTGCCGAAATGATTACAAAACTTTTTAAAAGCCTTGAAATTCCTATGTCAGTAATAAATCACACCGCAGAGCATTCAGTCTTGAGAAAAATCCCAATTAAAATTTTGGTGTTCTTACCTTCTTCTCTTCTTAAATTGAGCTAGCAACCTTCCATGTGTGGGTCAAGCGTGTTAACCACTACACCACGGAGGCCGCTATAATTATTTAACACCTTTTTTATATGTAACCTATAGAAAATCTTAACAGAACTCATTTTTCTTGAACTCTCTATTTCCGTGACAGCGCTTTCGCCCTATATGGATATTTTCTAACAGATGGCACGGAAATAAACTTATCATTAGAAATACACTTAACGCTTTCGTTTTCCATTTAAACATAAATAGTAATAATTACATGGCACGCAGTGCCTTTTGGCTTTGAAAAAATACACATTTAAAAGAAATAAACATTTAAAATCGAATGACAAAAATATATTATCTTTAAATGCGAAAAAGACAAAAATCTTCACATTTTTATTAACAAAACAAATTTAGATTAGTAGTAAAAATAATTATTCACCAAAGCAATTGCAACAAAACTACTTGCAATCTTACATGTTCATTACTCGATACAACAGATAAAATTATAGACCAAAACTTAAAATGGAAAGTCCATATTAGTGAACTAGTCAAACAAATTAGAAAATGTATATACATTTTTATTAGATTAAAGAATATTTAAAAAATCAATAGTTTAAAAACAGCTTATTACTCAATTGTACAATCTTTGTTACAATATGATATTACCCTCTTAAGATAGTACAAAGATTAATTATTAAAGTAATTCTAAAGAAACCCTCAACATTCAATATGGAAAGTCTATTTAAAATATTTAAGGTTCATACAGTAGACACTATTTAAAAAATAAATTCTATTATACAAATAAAAAATTTAAAAAAAGAATTTGAGATGAATAAGTCACTTAGATACCAACATAATATTAAAATTCCATACAAGTCATGGTCAAAATAGCTTTGTCTTCAAAGGTGTAAGAATTATAATAATCTTCCTAATGAACTAAAAACTATTAAAAATAATAAATCAATAAATTAATTTAAAGTTAATCTAAAGAAATTTTTCGAACACGTGTAAGAACTACATTAAATTTTAATTATCATATTATTTTATAATTTAAATCTTGACAAAATATGTCATCGACATAGAGAATAAATAAAAGCGGACCTATTACCTTATTTTTTAATCCACTGTATTTTTGCTACCTATTATTGTTTATAAACTTAAATAAAATCCAGCTTGCCCACCACATACCGCACACCGTATTTGAGGACATAAATCTCATTGGCGGTGCCCACATACACGGAAAATTTGCTCGTTGCCTTACAAGATAAGCTGCCCGAAAGAACTCTCTGTAATCTGGTAGCCTTAGCATCTTTGTACAAACAAACATCATGCAAGTTTAGATTTATTTGGCAAAAAAAAACAAAAAATACAAAAAAAACGAAAAATAGAGAAAAAAAAAAAACAAGAAAAAACAAAAAACACGAAGCTTCTTAAAAATATTAATATTAAATAAAATATCTTGTTATTATTACTCAGTATATTTATTTTGAATAAATAATAAAAATAACGGGCTATTTTTGCCAAGAAAGTCAGATGATGTGATGTCAGATGATGTGATGTCAAATAATTCATGTCAATTGACTGGAGATCAGAGTCCGGTGCATTCTTTTGTCTCTCAACTCTGAAACAAATAAATAAAACTGTTTTATGACTTACTAGCTTTTCGACTAGCGGGATTTCTCATGGTAAAAAGTATCCGATATTCAAATCAAAATTTGTTGCAACAAAGGGAAAACATTTTGGGAAGGAAATATGGAAGTCTAGGTATTTACTGGGCTTATGTACTGTCATTGGCTAGTTGAAGTGGCCACTTTACAAACTGTGTAACATTAAGCGTATGTTTAAACATCTTCATTTCCTCAACTCTTCTATCTGTTAACTTTTGTGAAGCATAAGAGCCTCTGGGGTTAAAGTATTGGTTTATAATATCGATATATTATCAACAGCCTTTTCGTTCTGTAAATAAAACATAATTCAATCAATTAAATTCAATAATAGTATAATGTTTGTGATGTTTAATAATTAATCAGTTTAAACTGTTGTAAGAATTATGCAGTGGATGAGATATTAATATCATACTTACTTTTAAAGAGTTCTTGACAAGACCATTTTGTCGAGTGACAATGCAACAAAAACTCATTTTTAAAGTTTTTTCCTCAGTGGCATATCAATAGTTTATCCTTTAAACTGAATATTAACACTTCGACAGTATTAAAAGTTTTAATATCGCCGGAAAAACGTCTAATGATAAATGCGTAATTAAAGAACCGCGCATTAAAAATTACATAAAACATGAAATCCACGGACAAAAACGGTGAAATATATCATTTTTCAATGACTTTGATAGTATTGCCAATCTGAATGTTGTTTGGAATTAACCACTTTTTTTTATATTTGTCATGCACTAATTTAATTCGGCGGCCTCCGCGGTGTGGTGGTTAAGACATTTGGCTCACACATGGAAGGTTCTGGGTTCGATTTCTGGTGAGAACACAAAAATTAAATGTGATTTTCTTAAGACTGGGCGTACCGTGCTGTAATTCACCAATGTAATTGGGCCTCACGGCCTGTTGTGGTGCCAAAAAAATTCCTGGGATTAAATATAACAGTTTAAATATAAAAAATTAAAAAATGAATTCTCTCTATATTTTTATGTATATAGCAATGTGTTGATCATCACTATATGACTTTCTGATTCTGAAATACCATTCTTGACATAACAAGACTCCAGCAAGTTTTGTCAAAACTTGTCTCTTTAAATTTGTCATAACAATATTCCAGCAACTTTTGATAAAAACTTGTCGCGTCAAATTTTCCTTTTCAACCTTCCATCAATCTTATATCATGTTTGTACCAAGTTTCACTGCTATCTGGGTACTTATCAATAAAATGTATTTTTCCAAGGTAATAGCAGGCAAGCCAACGTTTGACCAGGACAACGTCTGTCTGGTCAGCTAGTACAAATATTTATTTTTTAATCAAAATAAATTAAAAATAATAATACAATACACCACACACTTTTATTAAGTTAAATTTAAGGATTTATGGAATTCATTAAATGTAATTGAGATATTTTTTATATTTTTCACGTGTTATGTTTTTTTTGCTAAATACCGCCATCTATGGTCTAGTTGAAGAATTAACAGTCATTGAGCGACAATTAATGATGTCTCGGAGTAAATCATTGCTTTCAACTGTTGTTATTTTTGTCAACAGATGGAACTAGTGTAGCTTGAAATAATGATCAATGTTTTTTTTTTTAATTTAAATTATTTATTGACAATTCTTGATGGAAGTCCATTGTAATGATGTAATAACTTATATTTACAAATAATTTATTTATAATTAATACCAGTCTGAAGATGCATATTAGAAGGTGAAAGCGCTAATTGGTCAAATAAATAAGTGGAAGTGTACCAAGTATTTTTTAATTAATAACTTATATGTAAATATAAGTTATTACATCATTACAATGATCAATGTATTTTATGATGGACAAATAAATGTCATTGTTGGCATAAAAATGGCGTTGACTGCGCCCTGTGGTCTCTTTATAGGCCACGTTCCTTTCTTCTTCATATCTCCATGGTAGGGACGATGTTAATGTACTGCAAGACTTTGATCTCGTGTTTCGTAGAATGTAATGAATTGAATTCAATAGAAAATGCTGACTTGCTTCTTGGAGTCATGACTCTATATTTCAGGTGAAATCATTTAGCATGTGTGTGTCATCGATCATGGACTATGAACCCCACAAATCCTATCCTATTTTTTTTTAACAGTGTTTGTTAAATATTAAATCTTAACATACAGATCTAATGAACCACGAAGTTAGTGCTTCAAATATAAATTTTATGTTAAATAAAAGAAGATTTAAGATAATATAGGTTTATTCGCTGGCATGTAAAACTTAAATACTCAGTATGGGTATGTATTTATTTATTTACAAGTGTATATGACAATATGATCGATCCATAACGTCGCGGTTTTCGAACTCAACATTTTTACTGATGGTATTGCAATTCCATATAACCCACGTTTTATTTTCAATTTTGTGATGATACCAAAATCGATACTTGTATTTTTCCCAAGAGACTTCGGCCATTTTCTATCGAAGAAAATTGTCTTGTGATACTCAATCTACTTACATGTCTCATATGTAATAAAACATGTACGCTAGCATTTTCAATTTATAGATATACTCTTGGTCACTTTATGTATTGAGTTATCAACTGACAAATATAATAGTTTTATCATATTTTAAAAATCTTTTAATAAATACAGTTTTTTATTTAAATCTCCTGTTTTTTTGTATTCGCTTGGTATCAGAATTATCTTAAATATCATTACTTCAGTCAGAGGCCATGCAAGCCCATCTGTCGCACAGGAATAATGCGAAATGTCCTGTTTTTTGTACAATTTCTTCCAGCTCAAACGTTATCTGCTTATACGGAGTGAATTGCTATCTCAGTAATTTAATCCACGAAAGCTTTGACTGTACGTGAACAGATAATAAAATAAACTTTTTGATTGGGAGGTCTTATCCTTGAATTGAATGTTTCAAATGACGTATTTTTTAAATTGATGTATTTCCCTATGTTACCACGTGCAATGTTAAAAGAGATGCATAATAATTTATTTAAGATAAAAAAATATTATTATTACAATACGTAGCTCTCAGTCAATTTAAATAATGATGCAGGAGAGTAAATCTATTATTACTACAATAATAAACTTATCTCTGAATTATCTTTTGATAAAACATTTTTAAATTTTGAGGTTACATGAAATAAAACCCCAAAATTTATGTTCTAGATATTCTTTAAAAATTTCATTTTCCATAATAAAATTATATGATAATTATTTTTTGCTCTCAAAATTTGATTGACTTGAAGATATTTAAAGATCACCTTAAATTCAATTACCTTTTCATCACAATTGATAAGGGATTATCGCACCATTAGGACATATCTATAAAGGCCCGAAGGGCCAATTTAAAATGCCGAAATTACTAACATATAACCGTCGGCGATACCTGACTGTAATTATTTTAAATTGCAGATTCTTCGCGACTCAATGTTAATTACTTACAAATCGAACTTTTTGAGTAGACATTTAATACAATAATCAGTCAATTTTGTGTGGCTTTAGTAGCATTATTCTGAGTGACAGATTCTTTATCATAGCTATTAGATTTTTTCGAAAAATAAAAAATAAAATTATGAGGCCCAAAGGCGATATTTTATGGTTTCCTGAGATCATAATCAATCGAGGCCTCAAGTGCCGATCAACTGAGGCCTTCAGGGCCGTTAAAACGAGGCAAAAAATTTCCTAGCATGTAACAATCTATTTGTCTCAATTTATCATTATTACCCTTTTATCCGTCGGACAAATATTAGAAAAGAGTAAGAACGACACACGGCACAGTATCCATAATAATGACATACATAAATATAACACCAGACAACAAAAACACTATCATATTGAAAAAGCAAAGACAAACACAGGACAGTCAAAAATACTACATAATGGACTTAAACAATGACATGGACATAAGAATTCGCAAATCATCTTAAATCCGAAAACCACAATTATAATAAAGAAACAGGTGTGAAATTTTTACATATTAGTAAAAATGGTCTTCGTTTGGACAATCTAGAAAGATTAGAAATAAGTAAAGCCTCTCATAATAAATAATCAATTGAATAATCTGAAAGTTGGCTAAGTATAATACCTAGTCACTTTTTAGAAATTTTGAAGGAGAGCAATAACTTTAAAGTTTGATGAGCTTTGAAAATTCAGAATTTTTAAATAAAATCTTTTTTTCAAAGAAAACAACAACAAAAAACGATATTAAAATAATTATGATATGAGTACAATATAAAAATATCCCCAAACAAAATAAATTATAAGAACTTATGGTATGCAATAATACTTTAGATATTCATTAGACTATTGATTTGATGGGGTGAACATCTCAGAGTACTTCTCGAGGCTTTTTTTTCCCAAATAATCTATATTGCTGTTTATTTTAGATAAATTTTGCATCAAGGGCCGCTTTTTTAAAAATATGACATAAACTGACGGCCTCCGTGGTGTAGTTGTTAAGACGCTTGACACACATACGGAAGGTTCCGGGTACGACTCCCGGTGAGAACACAAAAAATAAATGTGATTTTTCTCAAGCCTGGGTGTTCTGTGATGTAATTCACCACTGTTATTGGGCCTCCTGGCCTGTTGTGGTGCAAAAAAAAAAAAAAAAAAAAAAAAAAAAAAAAAATAATCAAACCTAAACACTACAACGACCTACCTTACTACTTGAAAACTTTTAATGGTGACAAATTTAAAATCAATCTGAAAAAGCACATGATGACTGAACTAACTAGACTAGACGAGACATAAAATGACTAGACAATATTAAATTTCTAATGTAACCCTAACGGGTTTTTTAAAATTGTAAATAAATAAAAAAAAAAATACCAAAAAATCTATGTAAGACCTTTTTAAATAAATATTTCATATAAACCATGTCGGGAATCGAACTTGAGACCAACACAGTTGATTACAGTTATTTAGAATTATGTTGGATATAATTATTAAATAACACGTAAGGTAGATCACTTACATGAGATTTATTTTTCACCGAGTGTACAAGGTGAGAATAATTTATGATAATGAGCTTACGAGATTAGACAACGTATTCACCGGGAGTTGTCGGGCGTGGAAATGAGAGATTTGTCTAATGCTCTTTGTTTTTTTTTTGACAGCGCCCTCAGCTTGCCGGTCCTGCATTCCTTGCTATGTTCTGTTACATACATCTGAACAGCCGTATGAATCTAAGAAATTGATTAAGATTTGTATAAACTTACTGTATTTTAAACGTTAACTACTTCTTTTAAAAAATGTATAAATACACATCGCATATGTGTTTTTAAAGTGACAGCTCAAAAAACGACGTTTCTTTCCAAATTCATCGAAAATTGAACCTTCAACTCAATAAAATATAGATACATAAAGACACGACCACAAAGCAAACGTTTACTCATTTATCGAGCTTAGTAGAACCCTTTGAAAAAGTTTATTTGTTTACTAGGCCGCTATCTCGTCAGTAAATGTACTACTGAATAGTTATGTTTGCAAGCGAAGAGAAATGCATTCACAGTAGATGTTGCTGACATTTTCATAATAGTCCAACTGAAATGTGTTCTGGTATTGTCAAATAGACTGCATTAAATAGCCAAGCTTTCATTTGCAGGAACGCCGATACCTACATTGTATCTTTACGCTTGTAGTTACGTACCCGTTGTCACCAAACTAAAGAGCGATCGTTAAACTTGTTGAATCAGAAATTTAAAAATATATCATCGTCTTTGCTATGATAAACACCTGATACGTCTTTTGTAACAAACTTGTTCGTAACGTTGTCTTTTAAGATTTGTCGTATATCTCGTAGTTATAATTTTACAGAGGTTCATTAAACCTGTGGGGATCACAATCCATGATCGATGACATACACACGTGCTTAATAATTTCACCCAAAATATAAAGTAACGACTCCAAGAAGAAACTCAGCGTTTTCCATTGTATTCTGGAAGACTAACAGTATTGAACTTTAAACTTTCGTCTGCATAAAAACGACGTTCTGCAGTACATTCATACCATGGACAAATAAAGAACAACGAAACGCCGCCTATAAAGAGACCATAAGGCGTGGTAACGTCCAATAAGCCCAATAAGTCAGCCCGAGCAATTCAGCAAGTCTAAGTGCAGCCAGTTCAACTCTTTATTGCCGAAACTCTCGAGCTCCACAATAAAGTGTGGTACCTTATTGAACATGCAATAAATATGCATCAAACATCAACCTCGTGTTTTCTTTTAGTCTCCATCTGGGAAAGGAGCTCCAATCATAAACCAGGAAAATCCTTCAAACCTAACTGAAGAAATATGTGGATTATCTGAACACAAACACATATATTATACCATGTGTTGCCACTGATTGAAAGAGTGCAATGTATACCCTACCTACGAAGAATTTTATAATGTAATGCATTTGTTAAAAACAACAGTTTTATGTCTGTTTTATCTGTAAACAAGAGGTAAATAAATTCAATGTGTTCTTTGACACCAAACGGAGCATTAACATTGATAAGAAATTTTTCAGTTTATTTTTTTAAAAATTTAATGTCAGGTATTTCGTCTTCCCAATATTAAAATCAAAACAATGTCAAGCCAGTATTAGAGTATTTTAATTCCAATGCTAGCATTGTGGAAGGTTTCATTCAAGGTATTTTCTTTAAAAAATATGACTTTCATTAGCAAGAATGTTAACCTCAATACTTAAATTGTAGAGAGAATTTATACATATTATGTTTTTAATAAATTGGTCCCAGAATGCAACCTTGTGGTACTCATGTGACATCGAGTGACTGGCGCTTTTGTTTTTCTCGCCTCTCTCATTTTAAGTTATTTGATTTTGTTTCCTGTCCTTTTAATAGTTGTAAGCCGAAATTTTGACATTCTTGAATTTCTGTATACTTTATTATCTTTTTTTGTTTAGCTTCGTCAATTTTTGTATTGAAAAAACTCATCTGTAAGCATTAATTTCATCAAATATCTGTTTTTTTCTTTTTTATGTTTTGTTTCTTTTCAAAGACTGCAAAACGCATCTTATGAAGTAAATAGTCTTCAGTATCATATTCAGCAATGTGCTTCTTCTGATTATTAATCCGATCAAAGTATTTTTCTATTCGATAAAACTTCTGCCTGGGGAGCAAACAACACTAATGGGCCTGCCACACACTTGACGAGTGGCATGAGAAGTAGCGAGGAAAGGAGGCAGAGACGTAGTGTGGCAACATTACTCGTCATGCTCCTCGCCGTGCCCACCGCTCCCTATTTTGTCCGTTTTTGAGCGCGAGTCAAAGGACCGGCAATATGTGCGCGAGTAACTGGCCACATAAGCGCGCACGCTGTCACAGAAAGAAAGACAAATGACAAGTGCGAAGCGTCGCGATTAATTGCGCGAGTAGAGCAGTGTGTGGGCGGAGATGGCAACATCGGGCGAGAGGGTGGCAGCGCGAGGAGCAAAGTGAGGAGCAGCGCAAGGAGCACAGTGTGGCGTAGCTCAGAAATCAACAGAAAACGAGTGGGGTGATACTGGAATTTATTCTTTGATTTCTCGATGAATATATGTCATATACTCGTATATTTGGCATTTGTGCGGATGTTGGTCCACCGGGAGCTGACAGTAGCTTGTTACTTGGCCTAATGTCTGCACAGTAGTTAAGTATGTAAGCTGTACTAATAATATAATGTTGTTTTCTTTTTCTTCTCTTTTTTTTTGTATTTTTCTCTAACTATTGTATATATATCTGTGTGGATTTAAATGTGAAAATATAATATTTTACACTTATTTTATATATATTTTTTAGACACTATAAGTAAAGTATATTAAGTCATGTAAATGAATGCCTCGACACGGGTTGTGCCCAGTGAGGTATTCATATTTAAAAAAAGTTTTATGTAAAACGTGAAATAATAAATAAACAAATAAATAAAAAAATTAAAATTTGGATTAGATATCTTTCTATGAGGCCATTTCAGTTTTGAATCAAATAAAATTAAACTCACTTATGATAAAAATGGTGATTCCAAAAGAATTAACTTTTCTGGAAGATTGTTAAGTCCTTAAATATTGTTAACAGATACACAAAATATGTTTTTACATATTTATACAAAAAAATTGGACGGTCATTCCCTTCACAAAAACATTAAAACAGAGCCCTTTGTACCGCTGGGTGTGGCCTATCGAAATGATTATTACGTTTTTTGTAACTAGTCGATATATTAAATAAAATAAAAAAAATAAAAAATATTAAATTTGTTGTAGTTACTTTTGGAGGGTTTGTTTTATTTGTATCACATACTACTAAACTAAGCCAAAATTATTGTTTAATTTTTTTAATTCATTTATTTTCATTTATTTAATTTTACAATACGCCCAAGGGGCATTTACAAATAATATACAGGTAAGTACTAGCATTGTAAGTAATTATTTAAAAAATAAACAAAGCTTTTTTGTATACATGCAGAAACAATAAAAAGCACACTGCTATGCAAAATAAAAAGTGCAACTTTACCTAGTAAAAAGAAAAAAATATGGACAAAAGAAAAGTGATTGAATTAAGAAGCTAATTGTAAATAACTTGTAATGTATTTAATATATTATTTATGTATTATCAGCGCTATCTTTTTAAGGTAGTGGTTTTGTATCAATATTTTTTATTTTTTTTCGTACTTTTTCAAGAAACTTTGCCGTACAATTTAATTCTCTCATTTTTACCTCACGAAAGAAAACATTTTTAACGCCCAATTTCCCTGAGGGCTGAAGTTCCTCATTAGTTATATTTTCACCTGATGATGGACAATACTGAACGTCCAAAATAAATTTTGTAGAAATTTGAAATAGTGGCAGAAAAATAAAAATTATTACTTGTTTCATATTAAACTAATCTTATAACAATATTTTACAGTTTAGCACAATATATCTATGTCCAAATATCGATTGAAGTTCTAAGGTTTCTTTCCATCCGGCATAATATGGGCAGTGAGCAGCCCTACAACTTAAAGTAATAACCTACCAAGAATTATAATATGCATGTGAAAATGTGCTAGTCCATACGTTTCCATAATAATTTTTCTTAGTCGAAAAAGCTGAACAAACAGAGTTGAGTGTGAGTGTAATGAAATACATTTGTCAATCACAGCCGGGGAACAATGAAGTTTTTTCAATCTACTCGTATGTATCGTGTTTTAGATTCAGTCTAGAAAAATATTATTCAGTAGAATCTGAATAGTACACAGGTTGACAGTATTACGTAATACGTAATAATGAAGATATCGTAAACATTTTTCTCTGTAAAACAGACGTTAGTGTTTAATAATAATTGTTGATAAATCAAAAGGGATGGTTTTTGAAAGGGATGAAAATATAACTAAATGTGAGATCAGCGTGAACGGAGATATTTTTAATCAGGTAGAAGAGTTTGTGTACCTGGTAAGTATGTTTACTAGGGACGGAAAGGCCGAGAAAGATATTGAAAGGACGGTGAGTGCCGGGAACAGGGTGAACGGTGCACTAAAATCTACTTTGGCAAACAAATGTTTATCGCAGGAGGCTAAACTAGCAGTTCACAACGCAGTTCTAGTGCCAACTCTAATGTATGGGAGCGAAGTGTGGAATTAAAAAAAGGATGATGAAAGTAGGTTGAATGATGTCGAAATGCGATCCCTCGGGCGAATGTGTGGTAAAACGATGTATGAAAGGTGCACAAATGTCGAGATCCGTGAAGTGTGTAAGGCTGAGACATGCATTATTGACAGAATCAAGAAAGGGGTGCTGCGTTGGTTTGGACATGTAGAGCGAATGGACAGTGAAAGAACGGCTAAAAGGATCTACGATGTAAATGTTGATGGATGCAGAAACGAGGGAGACCGAGAAAGACATGGCAGGATCAAGTCTATCAAATACTTGAAGATGGACATGTCAAAAGTAGGAATAATCGGCGTGCGTGCATGAGAATATGTATGAATGTAGAAGAAGCGAGGTCTGTATGCCAAGATAGAGTGTTATGGCGTTCTTTCCTCTCTGCCTACCCCTACGGGGAAACGGCGTGATTGTTTGTTTGTGTGTTTGATGTAACTCTTATTCGTCTTCTTCCTAGCTATAGGCCCATGTGGTCTGTTCTTCAGAGGTTGGTTTCTCCTGTGAGGTGAATTCCTTGCTGTGCATCCATCTATTCTGTTGTTTCTCACAGAAACTTTTAAAGTTTGTCCCTCTATCTAATAGACCGATTTTTTTGGATCCTGGGCTTCGAGGAGACGATTAAGCAATATGAGAGCATTCGCCTAATCAGTCACTGGCCCGACTCTTTAAGGACTTAGGCTTGGAGGGCGAGATCTAATTTACGGGGACCGTCGCAATAGATCTACACACATTTTTCAGAATAAAACAATAGAATAGTCCTATACTATACAAAAACAAAAGTGCTAAAAACTGAATTAATAATTTATTAATTAAAATGCAGTTCTTCCAAGAAATGTCAATAGAGAAACTGGATCGAATTATCTTGTAGTTCCAAAATACGTATCATATTAATAACAAATGCTTTGTAAACGCATTGGCTAAGAATGTCGGAACAGCCAGCAGGACATTTCAGTTTATTCATCATAATTATCCCCCTTTTTGCACCTAGTGATGCATAGGACACCATATTCGTAAACCGTATAGAGCGTAGTTTGATCATCTGTTACTTGAAGGAAACGTAAGGTGATCAAATGATGAAATTGATTAGTAATGTCTTATTTTTTATATGGTTTCAACTTTTTTTCCCTTAAAATTTACAATGTTTTTTAATTGTATATTTAAGAAAATCCGTTTATTTGCCTAGTTTTAATTTTAGGATTCTCTTTTTCAAAGATACGTATTAGTTCGTTTTTTTGTTTATAATGTGAAATTGGCTTTGAAACCATTCTGCCTTTTTGCTAGGATATATTTTATTTTTTTTACATGCGGACAGCTACACCAATCGAATATTTTGACTTATTTTGGTCCATGCGTGATGAAGATATCAAATGCATACGTGATAACATCAAATGCATGCATGATAATATATCAAATGCACGCGTGATAACATATCAAATGCATGCAATATCAATATGTCCTTAAATAAGAATAAACGTACAAGAAGTATACAGGATATAAAGGATAGATGTAATTTTTTATGTATTTTAAACTTATGCTGGCAGTTCACATTACCTAAATTTCTATTTAAAGAAAAATACATACAGGTGATAAAGGGTGGAGGTCAGTTAAATACTGGAAATAAAGCAATAATTTAATAAAAATGAAAACCATTTGTGACTATCTGAAACAGCATATATTCATTCCATTAAAAACCTCAATTTTTTTTATCTCATAACTTCATTTTTCAACATTTATCATTTATATCCCGTACTCTTTTTATATTATGCATGTATGTACAAAGTTCTATGACAAGTGACAGTTTCACTATCAGAATGATATGAAAAAAGTTAATCTGTTATTTTCGAATGCATAGAAAATAAAAACGTTTGTTGAAGCGAAACAAAAAAATAATAATTCTTATATTATACTATAACATATATTAAAAATACATTGTAAAATATCTTTTTTTTATACTAAATGAGGATTCATTAATATGTTTCACTCCTGACCTATTTCGAAGTCGATAAGAAAAAAAAGCTTCCTGGTAGAATATTTGCCCAATCCCTGACACACACAGCTCATGATTTTACTGTCGTCCAAACCTTTCTTTCCACGAACATGTTTAGAGTTTTAGAAATAGCCATTAGCTACTGGCTCAGAGTAATAATTCCCAACCCGTTTATAGAGACTTCTTGTCGCTCTATTGCACAGAACAAAGGCGTTGCAAAGTTTTGGTTTAACAACAAACATGTAGCGGGGGTTTCGTGGATATGCTTGCAATTCTCGACCTATGCCCCGTTGATAATGGAAAGTTAACAGAGTTATCTACGACTGCCTATAAAGAAAAACCGATTTTTGTGTACGAAAATGAGTATATTTGCATGAACATTTAAAGTATATTTATCAGTTACCTATAATTGAACATGTTTGGAAGAAAAAAATGTATGCATATTCTGCTTTTCATACAGAAAAATAAATTTTACTTTGTTGATAAAATTGAAGATAAATGTTACCTTCCCATTGTAATAGAGGCCCTGAGCAGTTTGCTGTATACTGTAGTTAACTTTGTGATTGATAATCGTAGAATTGTTTTTGTCTATATAAGTGGCTTTATAAACGGGTCGTGAATTATTACTCTGAGTTAACTGGAGGCAAGACAAGGTAAATATGGTGGGTGTTCAACCAATTCAAACCCAGCTCGTGAATATCAGCCATTGGCACTAACGCCATGTGTGCTTGAGAACTGTCCTGATAAAACATCACCAAGTTTTCCAGTTTCCACCTCCTTTTTAAATTTTTTTGGCTTTTTACGCAATTTTGGTATCAGTTTACTGCAATAGGAGTCTGTATCTGTGGTTCTTTAAGAGGTAGTTAACAAGCAAACAATCTGCAGCATCCCTAAAGACTGAAGCCATGACCTTGCTAGAGTACGTTTAGACCCGAACCCTGCAGGACGGTGAAGATCTCCTGGGTTCCGCTGCATGTTTGGAGTTCGGTCTCAGAGTTATAGTAGTGAAGTTTCAGAGCAATCATTCGCTACCGCTAGAGAAGCCCTTTTGCTGTATTGCATAGAACAAAAGCGTTCCAAATTTTTGGTTTGGTTTTTGGTTTAACGGATGCTTTCGGTTTGTGCTTGCAATTTTCGATCTGAGTACCTACGGTCTGCTGTACTGCTGTAAACTATAGCTTACTTTGTGGTTACTTATCATAGAATGGTTTTTGTCCATATTGGCGACTCTATTAGTGGCGTATTATTACTTTAAAAGTCTATTTTACGCTGAACAGCATTTGCAGTGGTCAGCGGCCTTCCAAAACTGAACCGTTGCAGATTCCAACTCGTCACTCGGTACTTTAAATGTACGCATATTTGGCTACATAATGCATAAACATCAGCTCGACTGGTCAACTCATAGCAGGTCAGTGGTAGAACATATCCATCAACCCTCGCAAATGCAAATATTAAATTAAAAATCCTTTTTTAGTCAACGGTCGCTAAAGTGATAAGTAAAAAACCAAAGCAGCAGAAAAATCCAAGTCTGCCGGAAACAAGGCTAAGCCTGCCACTGCCAAGTAGTCCACCACTCCCAAGCCCCAAGATTGATGGTGCCAAGGCCATGATTGCCGCCAAAGCTAAGGCTAAGATTACCGCTGCCTAGGGTATTAAGGTCACCAAGAGCGGAGTAAAGTTAACTATCGAAAAGGCCAAGAAAGCTCAAACCAACATAACTAAAGGAAAACATGGCACGAGGCTTATTGAAAGCCCTACCCATTTACCCGAATCTGTTTTAAAGGTCTTGTGGCCTCTTTTTAGATCCGTACATTGCAAAAACAATTTTTGTTTTGAGCCGTCATGAACGGAATCTTTTTTTTATTTTAAATTGTTTTCAAAAAATTAGCGTATTTTTATTTTTTAAATTTATATTTACTCTTTTTAATGCCCCTATAGCTGTCATAGCAACCTGAGTATATACAATCAATTTGCCTGCCACCTTCAATCAAATTTTTCCAATTCTGACGGCGATGGGGTATGTTAGTTCATTAGCTTGTTAGTAAACCGGAAGAAACAAGTCCGGTCAGGAGAACTAGACCATTACCACCCTTCCACCAGCCAAATAATTCAAACCTATTAAGCCCAAAAAAACACGCACGGGGCTCAGGAAGATCCGCACATCCATGCACTTCCGCTGCCCCAAGACTTTCCACCCTCCCCGTTACCAAGCTTCAAGTACCAGAGAAATTCAGTCTCCAAGAGAACAAGAGAGAAAAAAATTGTAAATATTATTTTACACAATTTTGGAAATTGTAATGAATCATATTTTATTTAAAAGGAAAAAAGCAATTACTAAGTTGATGAGTTGTTTTTTGTATTAATGTCCTAAACAAATGATTGATTGAATGTATTTAAATATGTGTCCGAAATTTCTACGTCTTGAACTAGATTGTTCATACTCCAATAATCGATTCCCTTCACTGAGTGTTACCAAATCAAACAAGCTTTCGGTTAATTTACTCCCCCATTTGTTTTGATTTGTTACAGTTCACCCCTATATCACCCCCATATAAATTTATAATCAGGAAACAATAAAGCATGGAGACCACGAAGAAAAACAGACTTTTTCGTGATCAAAGTACATTCAACTTTTATTTATCGGTACTATAAATCAGTAAAACTATTTTATTTAAAACATTTAAGTTTGTTAGTGAAAATTCTTGATGGAAGTTCATTGTAATTTATTATATAAATAAAACACGAGTGATACTTTAATCCACAAATTTGGAATATCCAGTGACCGGTTTCATTGCTTCATTAGTTAACCCAAAGAAAATTTGTTAATAATGATCCTTAAGATAAAAATAACTTTATTTAATTTACTTACATATAACTTTGAATTATCTATTCTTACCTCTGTTCTGTATAAAAACATTGAACTTTTTAATAAAGATACCAGTCTCGAAGATGTCGCGAAAGCGATGAAACCGGTCACTGGATATTCCAAATTTGTGGATTAAAGTATCACTCGTATTTTATTTATATAATAAACTACTTTATTATTTCATTTTGTTTTAAAACAATGACGTACACAACTACAATATTATATTCCGCGTAAAAAAAACAGTGAGTAAATAAATATTTTTATAGTCAAGCACCAATGAGGTCCCGAATTCGCGACTGGTTGTTTAACTAAAGCTGGCGCGTTCGCAAAACTCACACAAACGCATTTAAAATCTACAGGTTGTTAATTTAAAAAAATGATATGTAAAATTTAAACCAAATTTGCCATCTTTATTGTTTATCAATAAGTGTGTATACATATTATCTTCAATATAATTTGTACTGTGTATTTTAATAACAATGTAATAACTTTTATTATAATGAACACAAAATATCAAATAAAAGACATGCTTGTTTAAAAAGTAATAAATATAAGACATTTTCTTAAATGATTGTTTTTTTCGCTCTAATCCAAAAGAAATTTTTAGAAACATTTAATTTATTTTTTTTTAAAGATTTTTTAAATCAATAAATTGTTCATTAAAAATGTTTTTGTAAAAGTTTTGCAAAAGCGCCAGCACTAGATAATCGACCCATACATGATTTGATTCATGAAAATATACATTAATAAACCATTGTTTTTAATCCATAGCCTTATACATAGACATGAAATACATAATATTATATTTTTACTTTTAAGAATCGAAGCAAAATTCAGACGAACGCAAAAGCATCCGGTGTGTATTTTATTACCATATCATTAGCAACTAACAAAGCAATACTTATCTATGTCACGATCATAAGCGCGTCTGAGTGCGAGAGAGACAGAGATTATTTTCATAATGCGTATGCCGTGCGATGTCATACCATGAGCTTATTCACAGATACTACACAATGCGTTTGTGTGAGTATTGCGAACGCGCCGGCTTATAAAAATCCACCAGTACCTGACATATTTTTCATATTTCTTAATTCCTGTCCGCTCTCTAATTAGAGCAAATGGTGTCCGCAAGGAGCCTTCAGGCATCTTCGTCAGCTGCCAACTCCGTTAATCCTCCTAAGTCAGGTTCACGTTCCGTAGTTTTGACATGAACTGTCGACGAACAGTCAGCAGCGGACATTCGAGACCTGGGCTGCGATTACAAACGCTATCGTCATCGGTAAATATCGAAACGGTAAAAAACTAAACCAATATAGATGTATGAAAATGATGTATCTTCGTTGGTAACCTGTAATTAAACATGCTTAGAAAAAAAATGTATTTTTTATACAAAAAACTAAATTTTACTTTGAAGATAAAATTAAGGTAAATTTAAACTTTAAATTTTAATACAAACCCCGTACCGCGATTATGAACGCTGTCTTTACCTGTACATATCAAGACGGTACATTTAACTTCCGCATTCTCGGTATGCTTAAGAATCATCGGTATTTATCTCCCGATTGATTACAAAGCCGGCCACTTTAACGACTTGATACGTACACTGATAAAAATATTAAAACAGATAAAAAAAAAAAAAAAAAGATTTATTTTTATAGTGGCAACATGTTACGCCCTGATTCTCATATATGTTAATAGGGCAGAGTCTAGCCACATTATCCACATTATTATGTTTGTTTTCAAAACTGGCAGTTCTGTCAAAATTGAATTCTACATTAGAGTTTACTTATTTCTCTTTCATATTTTTAATAGGCTTTTAAGAAAAAAAGGGCCAACCTCATGACGATTAAAAATTTAAATCAATCGTAATTAAAGGAAAAATTGCTACGTGGATTTTTTTAGTCACTTTTAATGAGTAGATATGCGTATCGAGGGGTACTAGACCGATGTAATTGCATCAAAACTTTATGGTGGGGGGATCGGAATAATTTATCTTCAACTATGTCGTCATAATGAAGCTATGTCTCGCTAGTGCATTGATATGTGAACCATGACGTACGCTTCTTCTCGTTACATATAGAACTTGAAGGTGGGGGGGTCGGTAGTGTATCTTCGTAATCGTTCGAGATAATTTATTGTTAATTATACCGTCAAGGTGAAAATGTAATGACGTCTTTAGCTTCCCATCATAATTGCGGCCCTAGTCCCTTGTAAGGTAGGCAAGCGTGGTTATAAAATTCAGCTTGTCTACGTACATTTTTTTTGACATACTCGAAACTACTAAATAGATAATACACTCTAAACAATGTAGATTCAAACGTTTTTTGATAATTATTATAAAAAAGAAAAAAAAAAATATTTTGATCAACGAACGCTGTGCCTAAGTACACATCTTTAAGACTAGTAAATTGTTTACAAGTTTTTCAATTTTTATACTGTTTTTTACAATGTTTTTGGGAAATAAGAAGCTCAAGGCCCGTATCACAGTGGAAAGTCAACATTTATCTTCAATTTTGTCTATAAAATATAATTAAGTTTTCTGTATGATAAATAGAAAATGTGTGCATACGTTTTTTTGATGAAAATGTTCAATAAGGAAATATCACATACCATGAATACTGATAAAAACATGTGAAATGGATTTTTGAACAATCTTTGTGTTTTAAAAATCAACAAAGATATTGGAGAGAAATGTTTTCAAACTTCTTCAAAAATATGTGCGCGACATGTTTGACCGCCAATTGTGACGCCAAGGGTCGTGACGATGTTCTATTTAAATTAAAACGGTCACAAACAAAGTTTTAAATTAAACTGAATCGTGATTTATTCGGGTTGTTGCAAATGCAATGTACTGCTTTCGTGGAAATTTTAAATTACAAATTTTTATGCCACTAATAAGTACGCAAAAAAATTTTTTTTTTTACTCTACATTATTTCATAGACTCTAATTAATTTAAAATTGTTTTAAAAAAGTCATATCTCGCTGTTTAGATTACCAATGAAAACACTTCAAAATTTCATACCAATATAGTATAGTATATACTCGTACGCATTTTTGTACATAAATATCGATTTCATTTCATACGAAAAATGAAGATGGCCTTTGTAATCGCGACCCAGGAAAGTATAGTATTTTATTTAGGGAGAGACAACATTATACATCAAAACAATGTATATTTTTGCAAAATTATGAGGAATTAAATTTACAAGAAATTGGAAATATTTTTCTTTTTTTACCCAATACATGGTAAAAATTAGAGCAATTAATTGTATGGCGAAGAATTTCGAAAACGTACCGAAAAATTCATAAAAAATATTTTAATAAAAACGAACGAATTAAATAAAACACAAGTTTTTTCGAATCAGAATCATAAAGTTTTTGTGATAGATTTCCGGTTTCGGGGTAGCCAACTTACTAATTAACAAAACTCACTGACCAGAACCTGTGACGTCACTGGCGGAGTAATTTCAAATTGAAAATATAGCGCTTGAAACACGATATATAAATATATATCTCTCTTATTTTTTTGCCTTAGTTTGATTGTCTATTACCAAAAAAACCTCAGAACTTTCTTCTTGTAATGATATTTATGTTGTTGGTTCCAAAATACAATACATATAAATGAATTTTATCTCCAAAAAAACATTTAAAAAATCGATTATTTAGTAAATGAATTATTTAATTTATATTTCAACAGAGATGAAGAATATTTTATGAAAGGAAATATGGAAGTCTACTGAATTATTTCACCAACAACGACAACGCCTGTATTTGAAAAAATCAAGTATTTTCAGGCGTTACTTTGTATATAGGAAAGATAATTCAGTCAGAATCTCACCCGTATCAACAAATGTAAGTCGTCTTAGGTTTTGCTCATACGAAAAAGCAGTATTTTTGTGTCAATAAACAAGTAAAAAAATTTCAATTTTCATATTCAAATACCGCGATTTTAATTGAATTTAACTTTCATCGGCCATTCACTGAGAGTTTGGCGAAATACATGGAAGGCCTTTGTCATATATTGTCATTTTTCCTCAAAGCCATATTGCAAACACTAATAGTCTCAAAAATTGTGTTAAGTTGTATCACAATAGCAAATGTTCATTATTGTAATTATATAATTTTAATAACATCAGATTGGATTATTATTATCACGACTTAAAAATTTCTTAACTCCGAAGTCCTTAATACTTTTTATATATATTTATTTATTTTACTGAAACAAACAGTCAACAATAATTTAATAACATAACAAAAATACGGTTTAAAGACAGACCAGCAAAGTTTCTAAATAAAAATTATACATATTAAATTGTGGTAAAACAAAAGGGTGTGTTTGTGTGTATTTTGGGGGGGGGAAATGTTCAGGTGTATGTGAGCATGAGCATCATTAAATAGCAAGTGGGAGCGTATCGCAGCCAGAATAAATCAATCTTTATTTATTTTTTAATAAATTAAAGGGCATGTTAAATAAATATATAGATGAAAAAAAGCATTATAGTTTGAGCAAGTAACCGTAAAGTAAAGTGAAATATAAGTCACCAAATGCTTAATAGAAATTAGTATGGAAATAAAACTTAGTTACTAGTGCTTCACAATTTTTATTCTTTTACAAGAATACTACTACAGTTTCACTCCTGCCATCGACGGGTGATATAAAACTAATCTAGTAAATACAGAATATTGTTCACTGTGTCATGATAGAATATATCCAAAAAACAAACAAATTAATCAGTAACATCTAAAGCAGGATGTTATTACACTTTTCTAAGATATATGGATAGTTATCTAATGTACAGATATGAAAACATGATCAATGAGGGAAAGAATGTTAAGCGGAATTTAGTTTTTAAAAATTAGCACATAAATGAATGTTACAATAATTAACCTAAGATTCGGTATGTGAAAAGACATCCACTTGCCTAAGAGGGTGTTAATAGACGCGGGTCTGTATCTACGGAGGTGGCAAGTGGAGTGAGGGAGATCTAGTATCACACTGCAAAGGAAACATAGTCAATAAAGGTGAGTCACGAAGTGAATGCCAATTCAATTAATCATATGATATATCCTACAACCACGCATGTAGCCCTGCTTATTTAAAAGTTATTAACTACTTTTATTTAATGTTGTTACAGCAAAAGAATTGTTAAATAAACATAAAAAAAATTAAGGAATATAAATGTTTAAACATAGACAAAATGGTCAATATCACACAGTGTAAAAAAAGGCCTCTTAAACCAGCCAAACACAGGTTTAAACCCCTGTAAATGCTTTAACTTATATTTTCCTTCTATATTTTTTTCTTCATCTATGTTGTTATATATTAATGTTAATAACACTCCAGAGCAGTGGTCGGTAAACTCATTAGTCAAAATAAACAAAAATTAGCAGTTAAATAATTAAGATTTGCTCTGAGAGCCAAATTCCTTTTTTTTTACTGTGTCTTCTGATCACAACGTTTCTTAATAATAAAATACGTGCATAAGCAGCAAAAAATATGCGTATTCGCTGTCAATTTCAACTAGAAATTCTTAAAATTGGCGATGGTAAAAAGCTTTACCTTAAATTGTAATGATAATATTGATCATGAAAAAATTTCTTTGGGAAATGTCTTGTCGAATGATGCAATGGTATAGAAGTATTAAGTGATTAATTTTTGACTTCAAAATATTGAAACAAAAAAACATTTTGCCCCATCTGCATCATTGAAACAATTTTATTGAATTTAATATGGGTTTTTCATGCATTTAATGACAGAATTTGCAATATTCTTGCCACGTGTTGGAACTTTCAGTGGCAATATCCTCAAAGTTCTTCTTCAGAACCGGTAGACGAAAAAAATCGAATGACAATGAAACGTGCGCTGTGTGAGCCACGGTCAAGTGATTAAAGAGCCGCAGTTTGCCGACCTCTGCCCTGGGGGGTCGAATCTCGTTCCTGTTTATAAAAAAATGAAAGACTAAAAATATTGTATTTAAGTTAATTTTGTTGACAATGTTTACCTCCCCTGACATGGGTGCATATGTACCTACCACTAATAGCCCCCCTCTGCTGGTACTGAAACGTCACTAGTTCAGTCTACCTTCACCACTCTTCTCTGTTGCATGTCACAGACTAACTATCGACCCGTCACTGCTCGCTACAATAACTGCACCCGCCAATAGAGTCGCGTCTTAGCGCAACAGTTTTAATTACGAATTTTGGCGGGATCGCTCGAACGCGCGAACTCTTATTTTGATTAGTAAGCCACGTGACGCGGGTGTAATTAATTAAACCAATCAAATTAATGTTTTAACCGCCTGGATCTGTTAGCGACTTGTTAAAAAAGTAAGTTAATTAATCAAATTAATTCTGTGTGTTATATGAATATCTATTGAATTAATGCTATTTTTTGTTTATTTTTAACTTTAACAAACTAGACATTGTCAGCGGGAATTCAAAATGCTGTTGGGACAAAGTGTAAATTAAATCGGGTAATGGTTCTGTGGCTAGTGGTACAGATTTACAGATCACATATCCGAGGTTCGAACCCTACTCTATCCCAACTTGATTTCCATTTTTTATTAGTGAGCTATTTACAACTCAATGAAAATATCCCCAAAATTAAAATAATCGCGTAAATTATAAGAGAACATTTTTTTGTTTAACTCTTCGAGGAACCGATTTTTTTAAATTTTGTTTTCTTTATTTATTTATACGCCCTATGGGCTTTTTCATTTATTAGCTATACATTCAAGTGCAGCAGTGTAACATAAGTATATAAATTAAGTTAAAAGTAAAAACAACATAAGAAAAACTGAAAAAAACAATAATGGATCTTACTTTTTTCATTTGTTCCATCGGAGAGGGAAAACATTTTTGACCATGGAATATGGAAGTCTAAGCACTTACGGGGCTTATGACCTGTTATTGACTGCTTTAAGTGGCACATATGATTAAGATAAGCTACATTTGGTATACTAATTCAATAACCTATGCAGGTATGGAGTATATAACGATTTGCAGACTTTAGTGTGAATCTTTGATCTGGACTCCCGAAGGATTGAAGTACTATGTTAGGCTGGAGGTGGTTGAGAAGAAACTTTTGAGGTATTTTTACTCAAGAGAGTGCGGATACTATCCATGGTTGTACCCGTTGGACTTCATACTGGGAATGCTTGGCTACAATAGTTTGGAGGAAAGAAGAAATGCATACTTGCTAATGTATTTTTTCAGATTAGTCCGTAGTATTACGATCAACATATGTAGGTGTAATGAAAGTATTTTTTTAATGTTTCTAATGACTACCTGAGACAAAGGCAGCTTAAGCTGTTTTCTCTTCCTGCTTGCAGAACTAGCCGGCCGATGGTAATGTCAGTAGGAAGAGCAATGTCTTTACTCAACCGTATCTCTTCGGATATCGTCATCTTTCATATTAGTGAAAAAAAGTTCAGAAAGGATAGCATCCTTTTTCTTTGATTGCTAAGTATTTTGATTTCACCATCTTTATATATTTAAATTTGAATATAATTTGTTTCGTGTTATGTATGTCTTGAAACAGTTTTGTAATGTATATAAACGTATAAAATAATGAAATTAAAAATGAAAATTAAAAAAAAAAAATATACGGAAGTGAAGAACCGCTTAGAGAAGGAAGTAAAGGCGTTTACTGGAAACGTGTATTTTCATACATAAGCAGCACGGCAAACACCTTTAAATTATTTAAAAACAAAATAAACGTTAATTTAAGAAAATCCTCTCCTGAACACCTTAGATATGTGTACCGTTGGGGTACGAGTTCTTTCCATAGCTATCGATGTACTTACCGCAAAACGCAAAGATACAGGGTCGATAGTGTATCTTTAAAACCGCTTGGAAGAAATATATCTTCACCTATACCGTCATAGTGAAGGTGGCGTTTATGGCCTTGATTTCAGTGGAAAGTTAACTTTTATTGTCTAAAAAGTAAAATCGTTTTTTTCAGTACGAAAATGTGGATGTTTGAATGAAGATTATATTTATGTTTGTTGGTTACTTATAATAAGACATGTTTTGGAAAAAAAAACCGTACAAATATACACATTTTCAAACAGAAAATTCTATGTTATTTTTAGGCAAATTAAGATAATTCTGTTAACTTCCTGTTGTTATCGCGTCAATGGAAACTATTTTTCGCAGGAGGCAAAATCAGCTATTCACAATGAAGTCGCAATGACAACCCTAGATTATGGAAGCGAAGTATGCAATTGAAAAAACAAGGATAAAAACAGTAGAAATGCTGTCGTAATGTGATCTCTTGGGCGAATGTGTTGTAAAACTATGTTCAATATATACAAAAATGTCGAGATCCGTATTTATATAAGACTAAAATAAGTATTATCGACATAATATTTCAATTGTTCCTTTATTCTTCTTCTTTTCTTCCCATTCCCTCTTCACTCTTTATAGTATGGTGTTAATTTTTATTTATATATTATTTTTATTTTTGTTTTTATTTTTTTATAAAACTGTAAGATTCAATATGTCCATGTATTTATAATTTTCTCAAACTGAACGATTTGGGTAGGTAGGAAGAAATTGCCTTAAGGCAATATGCCCGCCCTCATATGTATATTTATATTCTATATGTATATAAAGTGTCAAACAAATAAAATAAATAATCAAGAAAAGAGTTCTGCGTAGGTTTGGAGAATTACTTCAAATGGACAGCGGAAGAACGGCTTAAAAGATTCACGATGCGAACGTTGACCCATGCAAAAATTATGAAATACTTAAAAAGACATGACATGGCAAAATCCAAAAAATACTCGAAGGTGGACATGTCAAAAGTAATGATAAAATGAATAAATATATTAGAAACAAGGTCTGAATGCAAAGACAGAGCGATATGGGGTTCTATCTTCTCTGCCTGACCCTACGAAC